>NC_060139.1:730090526-730390526 GCF_021461385.2 Schistocerca piceifrons | reverse complement strand
CAACGTAGTTGAGGTGTGGTCTTGCGAGTGGGAGAAATCTAGAGCTTACAAAGAAGCCCTAAATAAAACGATCAACATTGTGGAACCTTTAATGCCTAGAGACGCCTTTTTTGGTGGGCGAACAAATGCCGCAAAGCTGAAAGTGACTGCGAAGAAAATGCGGTATATAGACATATGCTCTTTGTATCCAACAGTTATGTTTTATGATACGTACCCTGTAGGTCACCCCCTTAAAATATTCAAACCAGAAGAATACAACAAGGAATGGTTTGGTTTGGTCAAATGCAAGGTACTAGCTCCAAAAGGTCTTCACCACCCTGTGGTTCCTATTAAGCAGGAAAAACTGGTATTCGCTTTGTGCGTGAGGTGTGCTGAGGAAAAGGTAGGGCATTGTAACCATACTGATGAAGAGAGAGCTTTTGCAGGCACATGGTCTACGGTTGAACTGAATAAGGCTATTGAAAAGGGCTACAAGATACTTGAAACTTACGAGGTGTGGCACTTCCCTCAGACGAGCAACGATCTGTTCAAGAACTACATTAGGACTTTCATGAAAATCAAGTTGGAAACTAGTCCTTGGGAGGATGATTACGAAACAAAAGAGGAATACGTCCAAACCATTAAAGAAAAACAAGGCATTGAGCTCGACATTGACAGAATTGAACCCAACCCTGGAAAACGTGCCGTCGCCAAGATCTGCCTAAACTCTTTGTGGGGTAAATTCGGCCAAAGACAAAATTTGACACAAAGTGAGTTCATCACTGATCCACAAAGGTGGTATGAACTTTTACTAGACGATAAGATAGAGATATCTAACGTCATCTTCATCAATGAAGATATGATTGAGGTTAGCTACAAGTATACTAATGAGTACATCGAGGATAGTACTGCTACAAATATATTTATTGCAGCTTTCACAACATCTAATGCCAGGATAAGATTATACGAAATGCTTGATCGCCTTGGGGATAAAGTTGTCTACTACGATACTGATAGTGTAGTCTACATCGATGATGGAACAAATACAGTTGAGACAGGGTGCATGCTAGGTGAATGGACAGATGAACTTGGCAAAGATGATAACATGTTGAACGGTTAAGTACAGGCCCAAAATGCTATGCTTACTACTCTCACAAAGGCAGCCAGTGTACCAAAGTAAAAGGGTTCAGTCTCAACTATGAAAATAGTTTGAAAATTAACGTGGAAATAATGGGTGAACTAATACATGGCGAAAGTGACAGTATAACTACAAACAACAAAATGATAACCTGGAATAAGAAAACAAAAAACCTTGTCAATAAGGGTGTGGAAAAGGAGTTCAAAGTAACCTACGACAAACGAATGGTCTTGAAGGAGACAGATGGAATAATTGACACTCTACCCTGGGGGTACTAAAAAGTAATTAAATATACCAATAATAAATGAAGGCAACCGTCCTAACTTTAATATTATGTGGAGTTGTCTCTGCTAATGAAGAAGTAATCAAATATTTACATGATTTTGGGTATCTTGAACCAGATTCTACAAATATTCCAGAACTTTCAGATATAAGGAATGCACTAATACTATTTCAAGAAAAGTTTAATTTGAAACCCACAGGTGAAATAAGTGATGAAACTTTAGAACTGATAAGGAGACCTAGATGTGGCGTTGAAGATCATGCACTATCTTTTACTTCACATATTGATAAATGGAATAAGAAAAATATTAAATGGTATTACGCAGGTTCATCAAAAAGAATGAAAGAATTAACTGAAATAGCTTTTAATACTTGGAAAGAACATACAGATTTAACTTTTGAAGAAGACCAATCGAACAGTGACATTATTATTTCAAATAAAAGACGATTACACAGGAAAGAAACTAGTGGTCAACACTTTTGCTCAAAACCGTTTGATGGCACAGGAGGTGTGTTAGGTCATGCATTTTATCCAGATATTAATAACAATGCTGTAGAAATTCATATGGATCAAGATGAAGATTGGTATTTTGAGATCGATACAAACACTCCAAAGGAAAAGATAAACTTTTATGCAGTTTTAGTTCATGAAATTGGTCACACATTAGGACTTGCTCATTCAACTATGAATACATCAATTATGTATCCAATCTACAATAGTTCAAATATTGAATTAAGTAAAGACGATATTCTTGGAATACAAAGTTTGTATGGAAAACAAGATGAAGATGAATCTAATGATGATAATGATGAAGTGTAAGAAGATTCAAATCCTCCAGAACTATGCAATCTGAATAAGAAAATAAAAAACTTCTTAATTGTTGATCAGGTTCTGTACATGTACTATGAAAAATGGGTTTGGGTGATGGATTTGGATAATTTAAATGTGCACACTAAACCACAGCTCATTAGTGATTGGTTAACATTTCTTCCAAAAGGCTTTAAAAATATTACTGCAGCATATCAAATACCGTCTGGAGATGTTGTTTTATTCATTGATAACAAAATGTATGTAATGGAAATTCCATCCTTTAAGCTAAAATATGGTTATCCACAATCATTAATAAACTTTTCATTAAGAAAAAATGTAGTGTTACACACAGCAATAAATTCGTATTCTGGTAAGAGTTTCATATTTTTTGACGATGTTTACTATATAGAAGTTGATGAATGTAAGGGAATAAGCAGAAGATATGGAAGAATAACAAGAGAATTTCCAGGGATACCTCCAAGCATTGATTCATCTTTTAGATATACAAATGGATTGTTATATTTCTTCAAAGGGGACATATTCTATGAGTACAGTGAATTTACTAATTCTGTAGTTAGGGCTGGGAAAATGGATCTTTCTCTGTTTGAAATAAATTGTCCTAAACAGTCATCTTCTATTGTGGAAATAATAAGTACTCTTAAAAATACAGTTACCCTGTTAGAACAAATGAATTCTTAATTTAAATTTTCCATATAATAAACGAACAGCCAACAACATCAACTTCTACTAAAACTCAATAGTTCCAATAAGCAAACATTGTTTTCTCGTTTGCGAGATCTCGAAATAGATTATTAATATCTTATTACAGATGTAGAGTTCAAGACAATGAAATATGGTAGCGGATACATTTTAGAACTTGATGCTCAATTTAAAGTTATTTTGCCTGAAAGGTACAAGAAAATCCTAAGTTGGGAAGACTCTAGGTCTATTATAGGTTTGAAGTTGATTTATAGAGGTATGTCAGATGACCTAAAACCGAGACACATCATGGAATTTATATAATTTTTAATGCCTAAGTGGCATTAAAAATACTTCAATTAGACAGATAATCTAAAAGCTTTCATTTACTATTCCGTGCTTTGCATCATAGATCAAATTCTTTTTGGTGTACATCACAATATAAGCTGTAGTGTCTTCTGGTATATTAGCATTAAAAGTTGCACAGAGCTTCATACTGGTTTTGTTCGTCGCTACAACATTTCTCCTTCTGCTCATATTAATGACATAAATGGGATAAGAATTAATGAAGGCGTAAGGACTGATTTTTGAATCAGATTTTAACTCAGTTATCTTCTTAAAATCTAAGAATGCGTTGTATGCCTTAAAGTAAGTTGCAGGAGGATTAATGTTCCACACCTCTTCAGGAAATATTTCGTTTCTACCATTTTTCAGGCTAATGTTCTGAAGGCTGACATGATCGTACTGACATGAATCCCTTTCTTGGTTACCTTTCCGGTTAGTCTGGAATACAACAAAAATAAAGTAAGGCATATCAAATTCTAAGGATGTGTAGTCATTTGTAATGTCAATATCAAAGTTCCTCCTTTCACTGATACCTGCAATCTCCTGAGTCTGTAGTTCAAAGAATGAAATGGGCATTTTAGGTTCTTTAAATATTTTATCTCTTAGTTCAAGCTCGTAAGTTGGCTCATATTTAACTACAGGCATTATTATTTCCATACTCGTAATTGTTACTTTTCCCTCTTCTGGACGAGGTCCATCAATATCAACACCAGCAGCATTTTTTGAAAACCATCTCTCCAATGCATCACCAGCATTAGGACTCAAAGTAAAAGATACAGTAAGATCACCCTCCCACATAATATCTTTGAAGTCTTTAAAGTACCCTCCAAACATTTTTAGTGGGTGCAAGAGTTCATTTGATTTAGACCTTAACTTACCGTTGTTTACAAAATTTCCTTCATGCATAATATCATCCATAATTGAAGACGTAAGGTGATACAAAACCGTTGAAGAAATACCTGGATGTTCAATTCTAGAGATAATGGCTCCTTTCTTTTTTATAGTGATTGTTGAAAACAACTATGACACAAAATTGTCAATCAGCTTTACGTTAGATTTTTCCATGGTAGCTAGTGTAATCTGACCCATTAACATGAGTTACATTAAAATTCATGTAAAGAAAAGCATTCTTACTATCAATCCAACCATCACCAACTTTGATGTCTATTTCAACATCTTTGTTTGGTATGTTGAGATTAAATTTCGTCTTCTCGTTTACGGGAAAAGACTGGTACTGGTAACTTTCTATCTTGTTCATTTATTAGCTGCAAAATTTTTATTGCATTTCTAAAATTACCGTGACATCGGCTCCTCCAAAATCAATCAAATTATTGTCTTCATCAGTTACAGTTACTACCAAGTCTTGAATTTTATCGTGAAGGGGAACAAACGATTGGTTCTGTGGTTCATAAATAATAGGGCCACCAAACTCGACACCGATTTTAAAAGAAGCTATAATATTAGTTTCTCTGTGGTAGTGTTCACCACCCTTAACTAACATACCATCTGCCAAGTTGAAATGAACATTAATCGTTTCGAAAGGTATAATTTTAGGAATACCAGTAGCAATAGTCTTTGTATGTGGTTCAATGACTTGTTTATTAAACCCCAGCACACTTCCTATGCTTTCTTCTCTGTCCATAAATAGCTTCACTTCACTTTCTATAACAACTCTGTTTAAAACCTTGTCTGCTTTAATACTTATTTCAGTATTTTTGGTATGAATGTATTTTTCTAAACTTTGTATACTGTACTGTCCAGAAGGAATATTTAAAGTGTTAACCACACCATCTTTCTCATAGTACAGCTTATTATTCTTTGTGGTTACATTTGGAGTCAAGAACATCGTGTAAAATCCTTTTAAGGCCACACCTTTCAAGTGGTCTCTAATCGGAACTGTCAACCTCTTTTCTAGTACAGAGGACCTACCACTCAACTTAAGTAATCTGGTCATTTATTAAATAGAGAATAAAGAAAGGAAAAATGAAGACAGACTGGGAACCTAAAGTTAGAATGCCGGAAAGGAAAAGAAAATTGAAGCATGGGAAGCTTTTACCTAATTCGATACGTTGTGGAGTTATCGGTCCAAGCGGATGTGGTAAAACAACACTAATGATCGACAATTACCTTCTTGCACCAGGGTGGTTGAACTGGGACAAAGTAAATCATGTATACATATATTCAAAAAGTCTAGATCAATCAAAGTATCAAGAACTAATGAAAATGTGTGACAAACTAGAAGAAAAAACAAATATAAAAATAGCCTCATTCATTGACAACAATGAAGATATCATACCTTTAGATGAATGTACGGAAAATTCAGTTGTGATATTTGATGATTTTATTTTGGAGAACCAAGATATAGTTACGGAATATTTCACCAGAGGAAGGCACAAAGGAGTAGACTGTTTTTACTTAGCACAAACATACAGCAAGATACCGAAACAACTGGTTCGCGATAATCTGAACTTCCTGAACGTGTTTAGACAAGACAATAGGAATCTAAATCATATATTTAACGAATTTGTTGGCGGTGATATGAGATACGAAGAATTCAAAACCATGTGTAGTAATTGTTGGAATGAAGACGATTTTGGTTTCATAACGCTAGACTTAACACGTAAATCTAGTGATGGCAAGTACAGAAATAAGATCAAAACATTCTTAAACTGACGAACGCTTAACGTCCAGCGCTTAACGTCCAACGCTTAATGTCCAACGCTTAACGCCCAACGCCTACCGTACAACGCCCAACGACCAACGTCTACCGTCTAACGCTTAACGTCTAACGCCCAACGCCTACCGTCTAACGCCTACCGTCTAACGCTTGACGTCTAACGCCTACCGTCTAACGTCTAACGCTTAACGCCAAACGCCTACCGTCTAACGCCTACCGTCTAACGTCTAACGCTTAATGCCCAACGCTTATGTTTACTATAAAAAATCACATATAATAAAGATGTTTGCAAAATATAATCCTGATGCTATTAAGAATGCACGGAAGAACAGAAAAAAGTTTGAAGAACTCAGGGAAGGTTTTAAATCGTGGAAGAAGCAACCAATAACAGAGTATGAAAAATATAAAAAAGAAGACCAGCCAGTTATCGATGCAATTAAAGAGGTTAAGGGAGAATTGGAGGGTTGAGGTGATAATGTAATAAAAGCAATAGAACTAAACAGAGAAGTAGAAAAGCAGCTGGTTCCATATAAAAAAACAGATTTCGAAGACATGTTTCCTATTCCCTCAACACCCGATGAAACGTCATTTGAAAAGAGTATATTTAAAGACAAAGATGACAGTGATATTTCTCCAAATACAAAACAAAGATTAGAATCAACCTTAGCAGAAATTGAAGCGAATGAAAGGGAAAAGATGATCAGGAAGGGTGAATTAACTAGTACACCAAAGGCTGCTATAACCAATTATGCAACAACATATTTAGGCCCTGTAGTATCCAAGTACTTAGGAGGTCTGCATGATAAGGTATTTGGTTTAAGATTCGATAATGGTAAGCATTATATTGGTGATTCAGAAGTTAATTTTCAGAATGACGACATTATCATCAAGGATAAACGAATTAAAGCTACTAAAGGGTTAATGAATCTTCTAACACAGAAGGTGTAGATGATACCATACAGCTTGATGACCATGATAATTATGTGGACATATTAAAATTAACAAATGCTATATATCAGAACAACGATCCCACAAAAGGACCTAAATCGAGTGTGAGTGAAAAATATAATAGATTAATCAAACCTATATATAAAGCACTAAAGAGGTCAAAGACTGGAAATGGTTTCGTTAAGAAATACAGTGACAGACCAATTGAATACATCTGGATGGATGACGTCCGGGACTTAATTGATAGACTTATGGTTATCCACGGTGAAGAAAATGCAGGGAATACCAACTACCACAATGAAAAAGTTGCAATAACTAAAATGCTCAGTAATAAGTTTAATGACTTTATTATCGATAATCCAAAGGGGATACCTTACCTAATTAGATTTCTAAACAACCTCCCTCACACCTTCTGGAAGTCAGAAAGAGGTGGGAAAGGTTTAGTGAACACGCTAATTAATAATCTCCCGGTTGAATTGCACCTTCCTGGATATAATTACTGTGGTCAACTGGGCCACTGTTGTGCTTGAAAAGAGCACAGCAATACATACCTTGTTGCGGGAACGCCCTTAGAGCCTAATCTACCACCTCTAACTGGAAACTTTTAAAGGGAACCCGGGTAATAACGGGCTCCAATGGTAAAAACGGTTGGGATTGGGTAATCCGCAGGCGAGCTCCTGTGCTAGCAAATATACATGTTATTTGTTATTAAATAAACATAATGCACGGTACAATTTACAAGATCACAAACAGCAATGATAAACTAATATATATCGGTAGCACAACAGATAAGTTGTGTAGAAGAATGGCAGCCCATAGATCTGATGCAAGAAATAACAATCCAAAGCCTGTTTCACAACATATGAGAAACCTTGGCGTTGAAAAATTTGCAATCGAATCTATTAGGTCTGTTACAGTTGCATCGAGAAAAGAGTTGCGTATTGAAGAGCAAGTTGAAATAGACAAATACAACTGTTCAGAGTTGCTTAACGTACTTTTAGCATATTCTTACAATCGTGAAAAGACGCGGAATCAAGAGAAGAAAAGAAAAGCTAGGAGAGACTACTACAACAAACACAATAAAGATGCCGAATGGCACGGGAAAGAGAAACTGAGACAAAAATTGAAAATGAGAGAAGTTCGTGTCAAAGAGAAGCTGTTTAGAGAAACTTTTAAAGAACTGTGCAGAATAGAAATTTAGGCTGGATCAGCCTAGTATGGAGCCGTCTCAGAGACTGAACGGGTGTGGTGGTGAGGAGTCTGATCAACTCCGATGATCCATTAGGATACAGTCCGGCCTTCAGGGAAACTTGAAGGGTGTGCCGCCAGGCACCAAACTAGAAGAAAGGTTAGAAAGAGGTGATGCAGGTATAAACCCATTGGACGAAGCATGTAAACAACATGACATTGCTTATAGAGACCATAAAGATTTGGAACACCGTCATCAAGCTGATAAAGAACTCCAGAAAGCTGCAAAGGAAAGGATGTTCAGCAAAGATGCTTCACTTGGAGAGAGACTAGCTTCAGCAGCTGTTGCTGGAATAATATTTGGGAAAAGGAAACTGGGAATGGGATTAGAAGTCGATGATAACGGTTGGGCATTGTGAAGAGGCGTAATTTTAATGCAATTGTTGCATTAAAATTTTTAATTTAACTGAATTAATAAATGAAAGGATTTAGTATTGATTACAGTGTTCCCTCCAGTGGGAATCCGAGAGCAAAGTCTATTAAAATAAAACTTTCAAATGACGATCTGAAAAATCATGATTTTCTAGATGCTTATCTCACAGAAACTCAGAAGAAGCAAAAATCAACAAAGATTGCTAAAGGCGGTAGTCTACTTTTGACAATTGCTATACCCGTTTTGAAAAAAATGTATCATCACCTGCTCAATAAGAAAAAGGGCTCTGGGTTGAGTGAACACGACGGTGGGTTCCTACCGTTGATACTTGCTGCGTTGGGAGCGATCGGTTCTTTAGCAGGTGGTGCTGCGGCCATTACAAGTGCCGTTCACAAAAAACAGAAGGAGGATGCAGAATTGGCTGAACAGAAGAGACACAATCTAGCAATGGAAAAGAAGAGATCTGGAATGAAAAAAAAAAGTTCAAAAAAATAATCGCAGACTACCCTCATGCTTTAAGCAACTTTGACATAGTTAAATTAGCAAAAGATTTGAAAATTGAATCTTTCAGAGGTGTTTACATGATTGATGAGTTACCTAATAAACCATTAAAGTACGAATCAGGAATTGTTAATTTAGATTCGTCTAAGCATACCGGTTCACACTGGATCTGTTACTTCAAAAAAAGCGACGAAAAATTTGCGGTCACCTGTGTATGCTGGTACTGAAGCTATTTACAGATGGGTGGAGTTTTAACGAAATTTTGAATGTAATAAATGGACGTTTTTGGGAATAAACTAGCTGTAGCTACTGATGTAACGTTTCAAATGACGGCAGAAGAGTTAGCTAAGATAAAAAGTGTCGAAAAGAGCTTTATGAAATTTCAAAAATATTTCACAGATGTGTTGAAGAAATCAAAGCATTATATTAATTTTCTAGGTAGAAGATTAGTCAACGTCGATGATCCTGTTGATGATATGGATGTAGTTAATAAAAAATATGTGCAAACAAAACTTGAAGAGAGTAGTGCACAATACACTACACTTCTAACACAGTTCAGTAATTATTACAGTAAGAAGGAGATTGAAAAAGCACTTTCAGATTATTTTACTAAAGCAGATTTGAAACCGTATATTGAGGAGTCTGAGAGTAGATTATGTGATAAACAAACAATTGAATTCACGTTTGTAACAGGTGACGAACAAAAAATGCACACCTTTGAGTACAAATTTCAGCTAAGAAAAGTCATTGCAATTGGTGAAAATGCCAATGAACGACTGTCAACTAAGGACTTTGATATGGCAGTAAGTGTTTATGATAAAATGCATCTAATTAATGGTGGAAACCATTCAATAACAATAAATGAAGGAAATTTTCTCACTGTAAGACTCAAAGATACTGTTAAAACCGTACCTGTTAACGTTAGATTTCTAATTTACGGTGAACTGACACCTGTTGTCGAGGATTTATAGACTTAATTTGAGGGGTGTTAATATTATTTTTTAACGATCGTTTGGATCTTTAAAAATGTGTACCGATAAGAAACATTTTAAATTGTTTAAAATATGATTTTTTAAATAATAAATGAACGACTATCATATTTGGTGTTTAAAGTGTAAAAGGTTTACTAACACACTTCATCCTCAGAGAGTTGTGACGGAAAACGGCCGTCACAGGATCGAAGGAATTTGTGGTGAGTGTAAAAGCAGGAAAAGTAGATTTGTAAGAAAAAAGATGTAGAAAATGTAGGAGGTAACGTTCCTAAGAAACAACCATCTGTTCGTGACGGTATTGTAAACGAACTACACGCCCCAATGAGAAAAAATTTTCCGAGAAGAAGGGTTACAACTAAAGGTATAGATGATTTGTGGCAAGCTGACTTGGTTGAAATGGACTCTGGAAAGCTTAAGGGAGTGTCTAAAATCAATAAAGGATACAAGTATCTATTAACAGTTATTGATGTGTTTTCAAAGTTTGGTTGGGCAGTTCCTGTTAAAGACAAATCGGGTAAGAATGTTGCTGAGGCCTTCAAATTAATTTTAAAACTGAGGAAGCCACAAAACTTACAAACCGATAATGGCAAAGAATTTTACAGTAAAGACTTTAAAGAGTTGGTGAAAAGGTGTGGTATCAATCATTATTCCACTTTTACAGAAATGAAAGCCGCTGTAGTAGAGAGATTTAACAGAACTTTGAAAGAAAAGATGTGGAAACAATTCGACCTTCAAGGAAATTATAAGTGGGTTGAGTTAGTACCAAAGTTAATTAATGATTACAATAATACAACACACAGAACCATAAAAATGAAACCCAAGGATGTTAATAAAGCCTACGAAAAACAGTTGCTTAAGGATGTGGAATACACTGTTGTAAAGCCGAAATATAAAGTGGGTGACAAAGTAAGAATCAGTAAACTGAAAGGTTTGTTTGAGAAAGGGTATACAGCCAACTGGTCGACAGAATTATTTATAATTGATGATGTAATATATTCAGATTCGATTACATACAAATTGAAGGCATTAGATGGCGAAGAAATTAAAGGAAGCTTTTACGAATATGAGATTCGGAAAACTGATTATCCAGATATGTATCTCGTTGAAAAGATTTTGAAAAGGAAAAGAGATAAAGTTTATGTCAAATGGTTAGGATTTGATAGCTCGCATAATACTTGGTTAAATAAAGATAACGTTGTATCGTGAAAGATTGTATAGATTTTTACTTTTAATGGTTTAATGTACCATTAAAAATACAATATTTGAATAGATACTAAGGTTTTTCAATGAGTCCAGCTATCAGCTTTTCAAATTCTTGTTCGAGTTGTGATATGCTTTCACCTATTTTGCAGAGATCACGATTGTCTTCCACTAATTCCATAACTGTCAACTGTAGGTACTGAAGCCTTCTTAGATAGTCAAAAACGATACCTTTTACACCTTCAGGCACTTTATTTAAATCGAAAGGAAGTACTGCTGGTTTGTCGCCGCCTGTCATTATCCTCGTCATGCTACAAGGAGGTACTAGTTGATTGTTCATAATTATTTATTTACTTTATTATTTAAATTGAAAAAATGATTTTTTACTCGTTTTTCTTCTTTTTCTGAGCCAACTGCAGAAGTTTTCTCATTTTGAGTATATTGGGTTACTAAAAATTGTTTAAAACAGCAAAACCTCGGCGCCGAGGAACCCTGTGGGGTCTTTTCATCTATCATCATCGTCGTTGTCGTCGTCCATCTTCTGCCCCACAGGGTTTTTCCTCTTTGTTTCCACGTCTCGTCCCATGCATCTTTGGCTGATGAGGGAGAGCGGATCTGTGCGGACGTCTCATGACGTCACTCAAAATTCCACGACGAATAGTGTACTCAGTTTATTTATTACAGAGGCTGGCCAGACCCCTGACCAAACGCGCTGAGCTACCGCGCCGGCGATAGAAACATAACTGTGTCTGGGTATAAGTCATGCTGAAGCTGTTAAGAGTGCCATCTACTAGCGAATCAACGAGTTAATATTACGATTGCTCAAGTTACGGTTATACACGTCACGTTTCCGCGACGCTGACCTTCACCTCGCGGCTTGGCGGATGAACGCTACTGCAGCGGACCGCGGACAGATAAACGTCCCTATCTCAGTACTGTACGACAGAGTGGACAAGTAGTGTTATTTCGTAACCACGTATTCAAACAAGGTTTGCACTTTTTCCAAATATTTATCTATTCATAATCGTAACTAACCAAAAGAAGTTCTTCACTGATGATGACGACATTAGCTATCTCAATCTTATCATCTAATAATAGATCATACCACCTTTGTGGATCATTGATGATCTCTGTATATTCCACATTCATCAACGGACCAAGTTCACGCAACTTACGATTCAAACAACACTTGGCGACGGTGTGTCTTGCAAGATTGAATTTAATCCTGTTAATGTCAAGTTCAATACCAAAATTCCTTTTAATTATTCCGACATATTCCTCTTTTGAGCCTACCATCGGAATCCAACTAGTCTCTAGTTTTATTTTCAGGAAGTTCTTAATGTATTCTACACAGGATCTTACGTCATCACTGTTATACATCACTACTGAAGACTTAATACGTTTGTCATTACGACGCTTGCCATTTTGACTGTTATTCATTGTGTCTTTATTTACTAATTTTTATTCTTATAAACTGACCCTATAGTTTATAGTTATGGTTTGCGGTACCTTTAAATGAATAAGGTGTTGGAGAAATATTTATGGTTCTTTAGTACTTTCATACGTGACTTCAATAGTGTTTCAAATTTTAATGGTCTTTTGAACCATTATATGGAATTTCTTGAAATTTCATTTTTATTTTTTCGAAAAATTTATGGTTCTTTGTTACCTTTTTTAATGGCTGTATAATTAATGGTTCTTTAATACCTTAAAAAGGGATTTATCTTACATTTTGATATATATATTTTTTAAATTAGTGGTTGTTCCAAACCTTTAAATCGTTCCACAAGTTATGGTTCTTTAGTACCATTTCTCAGTTGTTTTTATTTTGAAATTAATGGTTCTTTAGTACCTTAAGTTAGTACCTGTAATTTTCGATGTCATTTATGATTGATTGGTACCTTAATGGGCATATCAGGGTGATTAATGGTCACTGGGGGCCATTATTTAACCATTATTTTTATGGTATATTTTTTATGGTTGGTGGGCGCCACTTAATGGCTGTTTGGATGTTTATGGTTACTTGAACCATTATTATTGGAGTATATTTTTTATGGTTGGTGAGGACCATTATTATTTGTCTGTCCCATACGTACCCGTATACTACTGGAGCGCTCACTGTCCGCCACGTATTGAGCCACCTGTAGTGCAGGTACTTCTGTCACAACTGGGGGGAGGGGGAGGGAGCCACTTGCATCTCCGTGTAGACTGCCTTCGTTGACAACAAGAGCACGGAGAGCAAAAAGGCAGAAAGGCGCTCCTGAAAAACAGTCCGATGTTAGAGAAGGGCGCTGCGATATCGGACAATGTCATTGGAGGAGGAAACGAGGCTGGGGCATATCCACCAAGCAGTAAGCTGTCAGACAACGCCGCCACATTGTCGACTATGAACTGACAAATAGAGCCTGATCCCTATGTGGACTGTGGGAAAGACACACACACCCTCTAGATCATGGGGAAGAGTGGACTCATAGCCGACTTTGAAGATCATTCCCTGGCTAACAGAGGAACCCATCACAGCTAACATGCGGCGAGCCAGGGTGTGCGGGAGCGGATTAGTCTGCACCATGTCAGGGATCCGCAACGCTATGTAGATGTTGACATAACGCGTAAGTTGTAAGCGGTCAAGGGAATGGAGGCGACGTTAACAATTCAAAATCTGATCTGTTGCAACTGCCGTCTGCTGTTGAGGGTCGCAGAGCACCGCAGGTCAGCCATAAAATCGATGCCAAGACAGCTTAAGGTAGCGGTCATTCTGAGCGTGTCAAGGCTTCCTTCAGAAAGATTTTATCGATACACGCGGTTTGTGATTTATGTACATTAAGGGAGCTGCCCGACGCCTCGCCGTGGGTCGTCACCCACGCAAGCGCTGCTTGGATATCGTCAGCACTTCGAAGGCAGAGTACCAAATATTCTGCACAGGCAATGGAGAAAAATCGATTTCCACCTAGTGACATACCCATCAGTCGTTGCTGTAGTGCTCATATTTATAACAATGGTTCAAGGGCGAAGGCGTACAGCAGCGCTGACAGGAGACACCTCCATCGCACCGAACACCTCATCAGAATCAGTCATGTGAAGCCTACCACTATAAAGGAACCAGGATGTCGCACTACACAGGAATGTATGACCACCTCAACAAAAAATATCTTCTGGGCATCCTTTGTGACGGACAGCCATAAGAAAAGCCTGATCGAACAGATCAAACGCCTGGTTGAATTCTAAGGCTGCCAAAGCCACAAGCAAATACTGAACTCGAGCAAAGTCAGTCAGATTCTTGTACCAGTAGAGCACTGTCCAAATATTGTGCACTCCACCTAGTGACGCCTGATCATTGGATATGACATGACGGGCTGCCCTCTTATGCCCTGCTGTCAAAACATGTGTAGAGACCTTCATGTCGCTATTTAGCATGGTCAAAAAGGTCTGATGTGTGGACCGCAATGGGATTCGTGAGTAGGGACATTGAGGCCCTCTAGAAAGTCACTGGTGACCATCACCGCGGGGCACATCACAATCCACGGTATAAATCGAGGGGGATTCCATCAGGGCCAGGTGACTTGTTAGCATCTCCCTCTCGAATAACGTCGAGGACTTCGTCTTCTGTTACTGGTGCCTTGCCGCGTCCTATGGTATCGAGCTAAACGTGAGCCAAGCGAATTCTTCAATGACAGCTGGTGAATAGGGGCAGTTAGCGTACAGCCTAGCATAAGGTGCGTGAAGGCTGTGTTCAATCCCGGACTGGGGGCCATGTTGCCTGCCTTCATCATCAGTGACCGTTCGAATCAGAGCCCGGCGCCGTTGTCGCTTGTCCACTAGAAGGTCGTACATCGACATAGCTTCCAAAGCCATGTGTCACAAGTGCAGACATACCATTGTCCCTTCAAGGAGGCGGCACATGAGGGCTGTGATCTGTGTTTTGGCGCAGTTCAAAATGGTTCAAATGGCTCTGAGCACTATTGGACCCAACTGCTGTTGTCATCAGTCCCCTAGAACTTAGAACTACTTAAACCTAACTAACCTAAGGACATCACACACATCCATGCCCGAGGCAGGATTCGAACCTGCGACCGTAGCAGCAGCGCGGCTCCGGACTGGAGCGCCTAGAACCGCACGACCACCGCGGCCGGCTGGCGCAGTTCGCTATTATACTTAGTTCAGGCTAAAAATGTATCGTAGAGCAGTCCCTTAACACTTGGTAATAAAAGTTCAGTAGTCGTCTCCTCCGAACTGCCGGGTCTCTTCCATACGCCGTCGTGGCACGTCGGAAGGCAGGTTTTGCACAGCACAGCCGCCACGGGAAGGTAGATGTGTAAGCACCATGGCGGCAACGACATGAATCCCACGTCGTCTCAATAAGATGCCGACACACAGGAGACGCCACTAGGGCTCCATTCAGCTTCCAAATACCCCTCCCATATCTCACCCTTTGGCGGGCGGTGCAGACATATGCCGCGTAGTCAGAAAAAGCGACAGCCCAAATCTCAGCAAGACAGGTTACTCCCACCAGCGAGCGTGAGATATAAAAGCGATGAACGACAGGAATTGAGAATTTATATCAAATAATTAACAAACGATGGAGCTGATCCCTCTTGGTACACAAAACAGGTCATAACACTGTTGCAGAAACAACGAAGAAAGCTTGAAAAATTTAATCAAGCGCAAAATCTCCAGAATTGGCGATTTTTTACAACGAAATTTAGTGCGGACATCAATGCGAGAAGCTCATAATAGTTTCCACAACGAAACCTTGTCTCGAAACCTGGCAGAAAGCGCTTTTGGCAAGACGCAATCAATGCCTTCTCTGCGTGATAGCAATGCGAATACCACCAACGTAGTGCTGCGAAAGCAGAGTTACTAAACGCGGACTTTCGAAATTCGTTTACCGAAGAAAACGAAGTAAATATACCAGAATTCGAATCAAGAACAGCTGCCAACATGAGTAACTTCGAAGTAGATATCCTCGGAGTAGTGAAGCAACTTAAATCACTTAACAAAAGCAAGTCTTCTGGTCCAGACTGTATACCAGTTAGGTTCCTTTCAGAATATGCTGATGGAATAGCTCCATACTTAACAATCATATGCAACCGCTCGCTCGAGTGAAGATCCGTACCCAAAGACTGGAAAATTGCACAGGTCACTCCAGTGTTCAAGAAAGGTAGTAGGAGTAATGCACTAAATTACAGGCCCATATCGTTAACGTCGATATGCAGCAGGGTTCTGCAACATATATTGTGTTCGAATATTATGAATTACCTCGGAGACAATGGTCTATTGACGCACAGTTAACATGAATTTAGAAAACATCGTTCTTGTGAAACACAACTAGCTCTTTACACACACAAAGCGTAGAGTGATATTGACAACGGAGCGGCTTGTAGTGAAATTGCCTTCTTATGGAATGTCGTCTCAATTATGTACTGATTCGTGATTTCCTGTTAGAGAGGTCACAGTTCGTAGTAATTGACGGTAAGTCATCGAGTAAAACAGAAGTGATTTCTGGCAGTCCCCAAGGTGGTGTTATAGGCCCTTCGCTGTTCCTTATTTATATAAACGATTAAGAGACAATCTGAACAGCTGTCTTAGGTTGTTTGCAGATAATGCTGCCGTTTATCGTCTAGTAAACTCATCAGAAGATCAGAACAAATTGGAAAACGGTTTAGAGAAGATATCTGAATGGTGCGTAAATTGGCAACTGTCCCTAAGTAATTAAAAGTGTAAGGTCTTCCACATGAGTGTTTAAAGGAATCCGTTAAAATTCGCTTCATGATAAATCAGTCAAATCTAAAGACTGTAAACTCAACTGAATATCTAGAAATTGCGATTAAGAACAATTTAAATTGGAAAGAACACACAGAAAATGTTGTGAGGAAGACAAACCAAGAACTGCGTTTTATTATCAGAACATTTAGAAAATGTAACAGAGCTACTGAAGAGATTACCTACATTACACTTGTCCGCCCTCTTTTGGAGTACTGCTGCGCGGGCTCGGATCCCTACCAGATAGGATTAACGGAGTACATCGAAAACGTTCAAAGAAGAGCAGAACGTTTTGTATTATCCCGAAATAGAGGAGAGAGTGTGACGGGGGGGACAACATTAAAACGAAGGCCTTTTTCGTTGCAGCGGAATTTTCTCAACAAATTTCAATAACCATCTTTCTCCTAGTAATGCGAAAATATTTGTTGACGCCGACCTACATAGGGAGAAACGATCATTATAATAAAATAAGGGAAATCAGAGCTCGCACGGAAAGATATAGGTGGTCGCTTTTTCCGCGACCTTGTCGAGATTGGAGTAATAGAGAATTATTGTGAAGGTGGTTCGATGAATCCTCTGCCAGGCTCTTTGATTTACAGAGCATCCTTGTGGGTTTAGATAGCATCTGCAAGGTACCGGACGTCGTCGGTGGGTAACCCTTCATGGATGAGGATGGCTACCTACCAGTATTTGACGTGTGGGAGACGAAAGGGATGTACGCAAATGGTTAACCACTTCTCGTAAAAGGGCCATGTCTAAATCCGCCACACGAAGTGTATCGTGGGGCATCGCTAGTTTATGTGGGCCACAGACGGCTCTGACGTTGATCGTGATAGGCGATATGTCTGTTTCAGCATTTCTGCTGTCAATGCATGGAGTCTACCAGCGGCATCCATGAGACAGTTGAAGCCACAGTAGTTACTGTAATGGGGGCACAACTGGCGAACGCGCCCACCCACGGTATTCACAGGCCATTCTGATTCCTTCTCTACGTGGTCCACCCGAAAAAGAGATATAGCACCGGTGCGTTGTCCAGGGGCAGAATCATCAGGACGCCGCTACACGTCGTCGGCCTCCAGAGACGGCTTGTCAACAGAAGGTGCAGTCGGCGGAGAGGAAGGATTTACAGGCTGCGGAGCACAAACCGCTGAGGTAGGTGGAGATGGAGGCACACTCAGCAGCAGGCCATCTGAGATCGACGTGTCTTTCAACGTCGGTTCGCCATACCGTGTGCCCATTCTGAGGAGAAGATCGTCAGATGGCATACGACTACGTTCCTTGCGTTTCCTCGGGGACTTCTGTAGCGGAGGGAGATAGAAAAAAACAAAAAACAAAACGTTGGTACGATGCTCGAATCGACGAATGTAATGACGCTTCTTGGATCGGACAGTCGAGGGCGTTGTTTCTGACGGTGGTGATGGAGAGGGAATCTGAAGACTCGTCCCTATCAGCGCCTGGAAACGGTGGCGGGTCGGAAGAAACCTGGGACAGTGCATCCGACACCTTCTCAACAGCGGCGCAGCTGATAGATAATACTGTGTCACGTGTGGTACGACATTTCCGACAGGCGTCTGAATCAGGCGCGTGAGAGGAGGAGGAAGAGGAGGAGGAGATTAGTGTTTAACGTCCCGTCGACAACGAGGTCATTAGAGATGGAGCGCAAGCTCAGGTGAGGGAAGGATGGGGAAGGAAACCGGCCGTGCCCTTTCAATGGAACCATCCCGGCATTTGCCTGAAGCGATTTAGGGAAATCACGGAAAACCTAAATCGGGATGGCCGGAGACGGGATTGAACCGTCGTCCTCCAGAAAGGCGCGTGAGGGGGCAATCCGACCAGACGTGCCACTCCTAGTCACAGTCCGCATAAATTCGCTGCTGACCGTCGTAAATTACGATCGCCCGCACGTCGCTAATTATCAAATAAGAAGGCAAGGCTTCGTCAGTTCAAGTATGATGTGACTCACGCCATGTAAGACGCGGTAGATCTCGAAGGTGTGCCGTTTTTCTATTACGTGACTGACGACGTTTTCGTAAGGTTGAAAGACAGATACGACCAATTCTTACTGTACCTAAAAAGGAGGATCGAAAACACGCAGGACATGGAGGCCAAACTCTGCGTGATCAACCGAAACAGCTATGGCATGGCCATCATAGTATTTCAATTTCAGTTCCTGGTTGAACATCGCCCAACATACTTCTTCGGTCCGCAGTTTGATGTACACGACGCTGTTTCTGATGGTGTAGTGTTTTCCTGCGGCATCTTGAGGCGCGAAATGAAGTTCGTCACATATGAACTGTACCAGTTCGTGTACTTGAGGTCGAACATGTTCCGCTTGGAAGGTAATCTCTATAGTCATACGGCGGTAAGATAACGCCTTTGTTGGTCATAACTTGAAGGAAGATAGCGACATAGTACCGCGCGCTAACATATAGCCTTGCCACAGTCCGCGCGGCTCCCCCCTTCGGAGGTTCCCTCGGGCATGTGTGTGTGTGTTGTCCTTAGCGTAAGTTAGTTTAAGTTAGATTAAGTAATGCGTAAGCATAGAGACTGATGACCTCAGCAGTTTGGTCCCATAGGAACTTACCACGTCCGCCCAGTGTCACAGCTATGAGCCGACTGCCCCTAGACCAGGTGCTTTCGTTAATAATTGCGATACCTTTGACTAAAATATGGAGTACTTATACCGGCTCTGTGTGTACTTGTTTTGCCGAAGCACCACTTTCAACCACATAGGCTTTGATGTGTAGCAACTCTACTGCCGATGCCGCAGGAGTTCTGCCTTTCTGCTGTGTCGTCATTATTGCCCCTTTCCTGGCCCGCAGTGTGGTCGTTGATCGGTGGCATTTCGGTATCTGACGTAACGGCGTTTGGTCTGTGCCGAGCTCACCCCATACGGTCTTCTGCAATGGATGTGGCAGCGTCGCTATTTTACTGTGTAGCGCCGTAAAATGCTGGCGGCAGTACTCATACGAGAATATATTAAGACTGCGGTCTGATAAATCGACAAATTCAAAGGGCTGTCTTCTCTCATTAATAATTATTGTTGCTAAACAAATTGCTGTTGACTAGCTGTATTTCTCCATTTGTACCTTTCAGCGCAATCCCTTTCTTATCACAAAACGGTCTTCTTTAGCTGGCGGCAATATGCATTCGAAATTATATAAACGGAAGCCTCTGGATCGACTAGCGCCCGACTAGGTCAATAAATCCATTGAGTGTCTTGATTTTTCTTAAGTCTTTTTGCTGTTATCAAGTGCAACATCAGACCTTCCTCACAGATGCCTTTACCTTTCGTAAGGCCAAATTGATCGTTGTCTAACAGCCTCTCAATTTCCTTTTCCATTCTTTTGTATATTATTGTTGTTAGCAATTTAAATACATGAGTTAATTAAACTGACTGTTTAATAATTATCACATTTACCTGCTCTTGTTATCTTTGAGATTGTGTGGATGATATTTTTCTGAAAATCTGATATGTCTTGAGTGTCATAGATTCTACACACCAAAGCCAATAGTCGTTTGGTTGCCCTTTCCTGCAATTATTTTAGAAATTCCGAAGGAATGTAATCTATCTCTTCTGTCTTATTTGATCACAAGTCTTTCAAAGGCCTGTTGAATTCTGACTAATTCTGGATCCCTACCTCTTTCATATCGACTCCTGTTTATTCATTGCATCAGACAAGTCCGCCCCCTCGTAGAGGCAGTAATGAAACCGGTTCTCTACTTAAAAAAAACCCTTTTAAATACTAAAACATGACCTATACAAGAAATCTGATTACCCCTGTTAGTCATGGACGAAAAAAAAGGCATAGTCTTTGTCAGAACGTGCAGAATCCTATGTGAGGCCAATAAGACGTCAATTTTAATCTAAATATGGTATGCCAATGTTTACGTAATAAAAAAATAAATTAGGTAATTCAGTACAATTATTATATAGATGCGATAAATCACTTTCACGGGGCCAAATGAACAATTAAAGTCAATATAATTCTAGTAAACCTGCAAAAGTAAAAACAAATTATTGTAGGGACCTACATAGACATCGCGCATCTGCTAGTTGCCCACGAAATACGTAATTTTGTTTTGAAGCTGACAGCCAATGAGAAAATAAGTGCAGTTTTCAAGCAGTAATGGCGGGCAGCATCAGCTGGTAATATACATAATTTTTCCAAAAGAAGTTACACACAAACATCAAAACAAAATTATGATGAGCAGCAAAATGTCTGAGAAGATTTTTGAAAGAAAATTATTAATTGAACTTTAATTCGGCGGGTTTTCAACACTGTCAACAAGACGAAATAATGGAAACAATATTTATTGGAACTAAACAAAATTGAACCCTGATATTGTGACAGTATTTTTAAAATAGTTAATTTAACTGCAATTGTCTTTAATTTTGAAATGAGAGAGAGCGTAATAATTTTCTTTTAATGTCTTAACTGTTGCTACAGGCAGTGCGATGACGTCAGCGGTGGTCCGCGCGGACGATGTGTGAAGTAAATCCTGGTTCGTGGCTTGAAGATAATGATGGATCCTCCTGTTTCATTAATATTCCAGTTAAGGTGGTGGTCCACGTCTCCGTTGTAATCGAATCAGCTGGCAGCACTAGAGCGATAATAATAGTTGCAGTGTGTGCGTTGTCATTACGCGAGAGACGTTGTATTATTAAAAGTTTATTAATCACGCGGTGAGGGTAGGTCGGAATTACGCAATGTCTTTAGTATTTACGATATATGGCCGGTTAATGCCAATACTTGGCACAGTTCTTTCACCATGTTGCCACAGGAAAACAGTCACATGTGTTTATCACTATAACAGTCCGTTAAACATCAGTTCAATTTACGTCGTCGTCCTTAAGACAGTTTGGACGATATAGTAAATGTTTCTTGATCAAATCACAGCGCTGTTCTTTTACTTAACATTTTGGTTTGTTCCACTTTCACGCAGTTCTAACACTTAGAGTCTCCACACGACAATGGTGTCTGATTGTCGCAAGTTCACACAGTTTGTAAAATCGTCGCCGCAAACACTCGATATACTTTTCAGGTTTTACTGTTCACTTAATAATGCACGATCTCCTATTAACACAGCGGACGCACTGTAATTAATTGTTCCTCCGCGTATTACCATCTTTCACGCCCAACTTTTTCACGTTTTTCCACCCGCGAACCGGCCACTTACCACAATAACTCGCATGCTCTCTATCGATAGTCGTTCATTCTCTCTCTGACACAGTACTTCTCCTAGCCTGACCAAAAATTTACAAAGCATATAGAACCAGAACATTCACATTCGTACAATATAAAATATAAAACAGTAGCAAAATGAATGAAGAAACAATGTGACGTGTCAACAAATAAAGAACAGTTGAAATAAATGATACATACGTACTATGAGATGGTAATGCACAAAAGAAAAAATATTATCGACTTAAGGGGAAAGCAATGTCTTTACAAGGCCTTCAGTGTACACTTCCCAACAATCCACTCTCACCCTTCCATTTATCCGTGGGATTCTCGTTGGATTCTTAAAGCTGCCGCCTTTGCTTTTAATGTCACCGAAGGTTGTTTTGACTTTCCACATTCTGAATCACTCCTTCCGATGACTACTAATTATTTGATTTCTTCACATCCTTCCTGCAGCCATTTCCCTTTGGCTTCCGTATATTTCATATTTATTTCATTTTTTTTACTGTCGATAATTTTGCTTCGGATTTACCATTCTTGTAACGATATCTGCCTGTCCTACTTCTGTGATTGCCCTTTTTAGAGACGTTAATTCATCTTCCACTGAACTCCTTATTACGGTATTCATTATCGCAGTATCTACAACCTCAGAGCCCTTAAAATACATATCTTCTTTCCTCTGTACTTCAATATCCCAATTCATTGCACATTGATTCTTCCAGACGATTCTTTTCAACCCCATTCTACTCTTCATTCTTACTAAATTACGATTTGAGTTTATATCTGTTCCTAGGTAAACCTTAAAATAAAATATGCGATTTAGGGATATCTGTCTGACCGTGATGTCATCCAGCACGAATCTTCCCCTGCGTCCAAGCCTTTTCCCAGTATACCTCCTCCGCAAGAGATTTTTGCACAGCGTATTCGTTATTACTAGATGAAATTTATTGCAGAGCTTAATTAATCACTCTCCTCGCTCATTCCTGTTTCGAACCAATATTCTCCCTTAAATTTCTTTTCTGTTCTTTCCCCTATTACAGCTTTCCAGTTGTAAGGTGGCAGAATAAGCAAAGGTCAGATTAGCACCTTACATGAAAGCTTCATACATTGCAATGGGTAGGTGATCATGACACCTAACATAATTCGGCGGTTATGAGCAAATTTGCCTATCAGTATGTAATGCAAAAAGGGATGACACTCAATCGACAGTAATTAACACACCGTTCCTATATAATGTATGTCTATGAGCAGAAGGTGCAACAAGCAACGAAGGTGTTTTAGTTTGTAATTCAGGGGGCGAGAGCAGAGGCAAGGCTGCTCCATGGGAGATACAACGGAAATCACTTAAAGGGGTGTCCCAAGCCATGTCAACGACCGACCCGGTGACTCAGAAGGGGAGAGCGAGTTAACGGGCCATCTGCGGCAGGACAGGAAAGAAAGCTTTTAAAAACTGCGTTTCAGAATTCCAAATGGATACTAACAAGAGCAGTGAGGCATTTTCGTTCACGTGTCCAACGACGGGTACACAAGTGAGAGACAATGTACGCATTTTGACGTCTGGTGCAGGCACAAATCGTCCGATTGGCGGTAACGCACTAGGAAGGAGTAAAGAGCCGAAGTTTCGACGCAGTTTAATGGAAGGGCCCTTGCGATTGGAAGAGAGAGTTTCCACAAAATAAGAGGAACGCTCCTATTGGTCGAAAAAGGCTGTGACATGAAGGATGAAAGAACCCAGGTGGGGAGACAGTTCAGCTATGAGAAAGACAAGACGGACATTTTGAGGGGACTTTTCTCTGAACTGGTTAGTGCTGAATGGAGCATATAACGGTCTGTGCAACACAGAGAAGAAATGTGGATGAATACTGCGTTCACAGCGGCTGACATCCAGCTAGAAATTAGCTGTAGCATCATTTAGCTCCAACTGTGGAGAAACGAACCAGCCAACTAGTTAATTGTTCTTGCAAGAACTGAGAGGGCAGTACAACATGTACGCTGCTCCAGCCATATGCGTGTATATAGCCATATTCTAAGACCTGACATGAGTACATGCTTTCGCGCATAACGAGAAACATAGGGAGAGTTTCTGCTGGAAAATTCAGCAAAGGTTTTTAATAAGTTTTTATAGAAATTTCAAAGGGAGAAAGCGGCCTAGCAGACGACAGCTCAACGCAGCTTAAGGTAAATACCGCATGCAGAGGTGTAAACGTGTTGGTTTACCGGCATGTGTCCACTGTAAACTCGAGCGACCTTCTGCAATATTTTGCTCAATTTGCCACATAACTAACCATCCACTGTAGACTTGATTGTCATCATAAAAATAGTACTGAGCTGTGAAGCGGAATCGAATGATTTATAGTAGTTCTGAGCAACATCATAATGAAATCTTAAGAATAATTTTGTAAAAAAACATCTAGTTAAACTTTAATATTGACATGTTTAGGATAATTTAACTTTCTGAGAGTTAATATTTAATGATGTTGTTTTTAGGATTATTTCACTTTTGATGTTGATGAGATGTGTTATCCTGACAACTGTTTTAACATTGTCTCATGGTAAACTGTGTAAAAGTGTTTATTTCTATGCTAATATTGAGACATTAAATATGTCATTTCAACTTACTCAGTTGTCCTCAGTCATAGAATGAGAAAAACAGAATCTTTCGCCTTACAAATGGCGACCCTGCCAGGATGGCAATTGGTCTGCCTGGATGGCATTTAGTCAAATTAGTAAAAAAATGTTGAATTTGAGAAACAATTATTTTATTGTTGTTGTGTGACAGGGTTACCCAATGTATGTAAATGTATAGTGGTCAGAATACAGTAAATGTGTGATCCAAAGTGTAGAAAAGTTGTATTAGCAATTAGAAGAACATTTGTGATTGTGTAGAAGTAGCTTGTGCGTTGCTTTGCTTGTGCACATGAAGTTTTTCACGCCATTGTTGAGTTTGGTTGAAATAGTGAACAGCGTTGCTAATGATGTGTACATAATCTAAGAAACCTTCTATGATATTTTGGAAATTTGTCAAGATCATATAACCTGATGGTGACGAGAGTGCAAGGTCATGCAATACGAGAAAGATAGTTTGTTAGACAACTGGAGATGGTGGAAGAACTGAGAGTATCGCAAATAGGTCGATTGATATCACAGTCTGAGAACACACAAAAACAAACAAATGCTGGGTCTAGTGGGTCAGAACTACAATCAGAGGATGAGCACGTTGTCGTGCTAACGTGCACTAAGTTGTACTAATGTGCATAGTGCATGATGTAATCCAAGATGGTGGGGCGAAATGGCAGGAAAGCCACTCTCTCTGTTATGGGCAAAACTCTTTATTTTGCGATCAATGTCTCAACCATGAGATCTAGACTCCAACTGACCTAGTACACATTGCTCACATCACAGGGTTCTGTCATCCCTCCTGTGACCTAATCCCAGATGGTGGTCTGTAGGAGGAAAATGGCGTGAAAATGACTCAGACTCTGCTGGGCTGTTAGGGTGAGTAAGGAAGGAGTGCATTCTATTTAGTTTCCAACATTTTATTTGGGGATCGAATATGTTTATCACACTGGTGCAAAACACTCGCCATCTTATGCTTGGAGTCACAATACACTGTCTGCAGACACGCAAACAACTCCTAATTTATGGAAATAATTTAAGAACAGACATTCAGACTCCTTCTAAATAGTTCAGCACAGTTAATTGTAGACAAGCTCAGTACTCGTTAACTGTCCAAGTAACTGATAGCACACTCTACAGACCTGCTCGCAAAATAATTCATTCAATGTGCGCAAGCACCCTCCACCAACACCTGTCCAGTAGAGAGCACAGGCAACCTCAATGACATGGTGTGGTCGTCAGCTGTCAAACAACGCACAGGTTCCCACCCAGGTCCCGCAAGCATGAGGTGGTGACATCTCATTCATACTTCATTTCTGAGAAATTCCTATCCAACTATGTGTTGACCTAGACACACATGCTGACATGATCATCCAGGAGCACAGCCGCAAGCTGCCACCGCGAGCTGCTTTGCCGAATGTAGCTACTTACCATCGCAAGTGCGTCTAGCAACATTCTCAATCTTATACGCAAGCCATTTTGCTATCTAAAATAATGACCAAGTCGAACTCTAGTAAATTCCATAGTTCCCCGGAAATACTTAACGTGGGCTTTTCTAGTAGTTTTCGTCTTCTCTCAGCCTGTATACAGGAAAATTATTGCCCTAACAGAACCTCTTTACGAAAACAACGCACAATAACGTCCAATGCAGTCTTCTTCATGCACCTAATGTGATACCCACTCCATCACGTGATACCCATCCTGCTCTCAACATGCGCAAATGTTAGCACAGCTTTTTAGAGGCTCCCATATCCCAGTACAAAGCATGCAGACGAATCCAACATTATCATTTGCTCTTATCGAATTTACTCGCCGAATTACTGATGCCGCCAGTATCCAAGCGCCATCCACCTGTTCATCAAAATGTACGGATCTGAAGATATCTTTGACACAACGCCGAAACTAGTAGCGAAGTAAATAAAAATTCTTAAGTACAGCTGGACAAATTTCAAAAAATGTTCAAATGTGTGTGTGAAATCTTACGGAACTTAACTGCTAAGGTCATCAGTTCCTAAGCTTACACACTACTTAACCGAAATTATCCTAAGGACAAACACATGCACACACCCATGCCTGAGGGAGGACTCGAACCTCTGCCGGGACCAACCGCACAGTCCATGACTGCAGCACCTTAGACTGCTCGGCTAATCCCGCGCGGCGACGAATTTCATTTTTAATAAATATTATACCAGGTGTGTCCCACCTTCATACAGCTTAAATATGGATGTATGAAGATCAGGGTGTATTTCTGATACTTTGCTCATTGTCAAATGCCGTTCAGTTGAGAGTGCAATTGTCACATTTAATTCTAATTATAATGATAACAGATATATGTCACCAGTTTTCTGGAATAATTCCGTATATGCATGGGCTGTGGTGGGAATGATTCATGTTCCCCATTAACGGCAGCAGCCTTCCGAATGCTGAGGCCCGTTGGAGTGTAGTAGTGTAGGAATGTATATGAGTTAAATTTGACATCTCTAGCCAATAGAATAGAGAACTAATATTTAGTATGTGTTGGGCTGCCTTCGTGATTAAGTGGAAATTTGAGAAGATTGTACATGGAAGTGCGCTTGCGCTGGACTGTTATTCTCTATCATGTAAATTGTTCAGTTGTCTGCTTCTGCACATTTCGGGCCTTTATTTAGTTGAGAGAAGATCGATTGTGGTGTGTGCATGTGGCATGTGGAAGACAACATTTGCCTGTTCTCTAGACATGGGAAACGCCTTAGTTGGCTTGTAAATTATAAGAGATGATTTGGAATATGTTAAATTAGAGAGATCGGTATTTGCGGGTGAACATATTATTTTTCATCTGTTTGTTTCTAGTTACTCAATGGTCTAGAGGACATTCCACATAGCTAAAGTTTCGGCTTTTTAGAGAAATAATTTCCAGTTTATATCTTGGGAATTATGTCGCATGAGCGATCGGGAGGCTACTGCTGTGTGCTTGATATCGGAAAGTACCGCGATAATCATATAATATTATGGCTGACGATGGGGAAACACTTGTGTCCGTGTAATCCCAGAGTCTGGAGATGGGTGTAGAAAGGCACGCAAGCAGACAGGTCTGTACTAGAAGCAATAGCGCGTTTGTATCGATG
The DNA here is from genome assembly GCF_021461385.2 of Schistocerca piceifrons. Taxonomy (NCBI): domain Eukaryota; kingdom Metazoa; phylum Arthropoda; class Insecta; order Orthoptera; family Acrididae; genus Schistocerca; species Schistocerca piceifrons. The sequence goes on along the minus strand of NC_060139.1, from coordinate 730,362,667 downwards.
GAGAAAGGAGCATGTCTTTGCACATCAATTCTGAGAGTGACTTCGATGCAGTGAGGGCTTTATAATGTAAAATGGATGATTTTGTATGGTGTAGGATATGAATTGTATGTTTACTACATCGTTAGGGTATGCGTAGATATATTGCTGAGTTCGAGATCGGTTTCACGCACTAACCCTTTGACTGCTGTTGACGAGTTTACTCGTCATGCTATGTGCCGCTCCCTGGGTGCTAATGACGAGTATAGTCGCGGCCGCCGGTTTTCCCCTGAGCGCTGTTGACGAGTTAGGTCGCACCCGCTTGCCGGCCCCTGAGCACTGATGACGAGTATAGGTGCGCCGCTACCTGAGTGCTGATGACGATGACGAGATAACTCGGACAGCGGACTTCCCGTCCCATGTCTCAGTAGCCTTTCGCCGTTCTGGCCGCTAGCTTGTCTGTTGTGAGCATAGGCTTCGCACCACAGTTCACTGTTCATCGGAATTTACATCAGTGTTCTTCGCGTCCTGTATTTTACAAGGAAAATTGCGAGACGTCGTGGTTGCGCTGAGGTAGAAATCAGGCAGATTCTTACGAGGAGCGACAATGAGGGTGAACTACTTGATTTTGACGACAGTGATAGCTCTTCCACAAAGTCCAAAAGCTCTGCTCATAAACAGTCCACGTCAGCAGGGCTGTCAAAGCAGTCTCATGTTTCAACAAGAGATGTTAGTTGTTCTGAATCTGAAGAATCAGGAAGTGATAGTGAAACGCCTACGAAGAAAGCACGTCTTAGTGATGTATTTGACTGGAAAGAAAATGACTTTCAGCCAGTTAAACACGCATTTGATGATACGCTGTCGGGACACGTGTGTCAAATAGGGAATGAGTCAAGTATTCTGTCAGTTTTCATGTTATTCTTTACACAAGAACTGATGAAATATATAGCTGACGAAACGAATCGGTCTTATTTATTCACCAAGGAGAATACTCCCGAATCAGTGCATTCTCGAATCTCAAAGTGGAAAGATACTGGATATGAAGAAATGTATTGTTTCATAGCTGTTTGTCTTCTGATGCCTCGCGTGAAAAAACTGAAAATTAGCGAATACTGGACCAGAGATGTTCTTCTAAATACGCCAATTTTTAGTGAACTCATGTCTAGAGACCGCTTTTTGTTACTTATGAGAATGTTACATTTCAGTGACAACTCTGCCAATACTGGAGGAGACAGATTATTCAAAATTAGAAACATTGTCAATAAAGTTCGTACAGCTTTCCGTTGTGCATTTAATCCACATAAGAAACTCTGTTTATGAATGTTTGTTATTATTCAAAGGACGCTTATCTTTCAGACAATTCATTCCATCGAAACGGAGTAGATTCGGTATGAAAACATTTGTGTTATGTGATTGTAAGACTGGCTACGTCTTGGATTTCATTGTTTATACAGGGGCATCAACAGAAACCGAGTTCCACAATTTGGTGAAAAGTGGTGACATAGTGGCTACACTTGTGGACGTACCCCCTACGTCGATAACTGGTACTCAAGTCCACACTTATTTGCCTGGCTTCACAGTCATGAGACGAACGCATGTGGTACTATCCGTAAGAACAGACGCAACATGCTGAAACTTCAGAAGAAACTGGAACGTGGAGATATTCAATTTATGTGTACTGATACAATGCTTGCTATAAAGTGGTGTGACAAAAAGGAAGTGTGGATGTTGACCACATGTAACACCACAGAAATGGTTGACACAGGAAAGATTGTCAGGAATACTGGAGAAAAAATTAAGAAACCACAAAGCATTGTTGATTATAACTTGAATATGGGAGCAGTTGACCGTTCTGATATGCTGCTTAGCTCTGTCGGATGTATACAGAAAACAATGAAGTGGTATAAAAAGTTCTTTTTTCACATTCTAGATCTGTGTGTTTTAAATGCTCATGTCATACACAGATCACTAACAGGTCGTAAAATGATGATACCAGAGTTTCATCTGTCACTGGTAAGGGAACTTACAGAAACGTAGAAAAGCTGGCAGAGGAAGGTGTTCTGATGATAATCCTCTAAGATTTGGGGGAAGGCATTTTCCAGACATTATAACAAGTGAGCAATCCAAGAAAAGTGCGCTAACGTGTAGATGCATTGTTTGCTGGAAACAAAAAGTGCGTCGAAAAAGCAGGTACGAATCTAAAACTTGCTCGGTACCATTGTGTGTCGTACCCTTTTTTGAAAAATACCATAAAAAACAGAATTACTAATTGCAGCATAGAATGAATACAATAATGCTATTAGAAAAAACTTCGAAAACGAAAAAAAAATATAAAAAGGGAAAAACAAAATAAAAATGTTTTTAACTTCGCCAGTGCCGGTCCAAAGCCCGGATCAAAAAGAAGGATGTGAAACATATTCACAAAGTGTAAAAGTAACGCCTAAATTTACAGTTCATGACTTTGAATTTTCTCTATAAGTGAATTTAATGTGCTAATAAAAAGACAGAGATTTCACAGCTTTCAAATGTTGGAAAATCTGTTGAATACTTACGTGCAACAATCACAAGTATTGTACAAATTTCGCCAAAGAAACAAAATTACGCATAATCGGATAATTACAAGGCGCAACAAATATTCGGGCAATTCAGCGATACAAACAGTAGGCCATGTGAAATTTCTTTTCACACCAGAATACGAATTTAACGACATGAAGTAAAATTGTTCTTACCGTTGCTCACAGTAAATTTCGATGTTTTAGTGCGATATGAAAGATGATCTGTATGTCGCTTTCTCCTATAAGCGACGTAATATGATGTTCTGAACTACAAAAATAACGTACAGTAATCTATAATCTATGGCTAATTTTATTCGTTCTTGAGTTAGTACGGTGAGGAACGCATAGATAAATGCAGACATTACAAACTGGTATCCAAGAAAGAACAATAAACTATTGATGTAAAGTTAACGAATCACGTCGCTTTCGGCATAATCTACAAAAATAGCGCAAGAAAATTTGGTGACAGAAAATAGTTTTACCAGACAGTTTGATTCTGTAGTAATTCACCTGCAGGGGAACTACGTAGTGAGAGCATTTACGAGTATTCTGTATCAGCCGTGAGAGGACACAATATTTCGCGTGGAGTCGCAGTCACTGCAGAAAAATTCAGCACAGGGTGGGTGGGGCAGCGAGGGGCGCTCCGCCCCAGGTAGCAGCTGGAGGGTCAGGCACAGGTATACGGATGACAGTGCAGGCCTCAGCGCCTCAGCGTGCCAAACGGATCGTGCGCCTCCAGCAGTCAAAGGGCTAATATTCAAGCTCATGGCCCCAGTGGGAGGAGAGTGTAAATGAGTAGGTGTGTTTACGTATTTGACGATATGTATGGCACTTTGCGAGCTTTAGCTGTCGGTGCAATATGGCAATGAGTGTAAAATATTTTATTGTCGCTAAGTGTCACATCTGTAGAAAGAAAGAAAAGGTGTACAGTGCTACCCTAGGACTGCGGAGCATAAAGTGGGTGTGAGTGTAGGCATATGATAATTTTTTTGGTTGCTGTACAGACATAAAAGATAACTGCATTGTTTGTCTAAAATGTGTATATATTGTATTGTAAAGTTAGTGTGGCTTACATCGTGTAAAATGTGTATATATTGCATTGTAAAGTTAGTATGGTTTATGTTATGACATGACTAGAGAGGATGACTGTGTGTCCTCTCGTGAGGAATGTATAGATTGAGCAGACTGATAATGATGAGGGTATAAGTGAGAGTTTTTAAGTGGAAAATTATATGCGCTATAGATACTGAAGCACAGTCGTCAAGAGGAGAGATTAACTCTACAATGATCGGTGTCAGACTGTAGTAGCAGTGGTAATATTTAATTGTAGTTACACTGGTAGATATGTTCCTGGCTTATAATATCGTTGTGGGTATGGTATATATTTGATGATCTATAGACAAGTTTAAGGGTTTAATTATAATGCACTTTAGCTATCTGTGCAAAATTTTTTACTACTGAAAGTCCCAGGAAGAAGAGGTGGATGGTGCTTGGATACCGACAGCATCAGTAATTCGGCGAGTAAATTCGATAAGAGCAAATGATAATGTTGGATTCATTCACATGCTTTGTGCTGGGATATGGGAGCCTCTACATAGCTGTGCAAGCATTTGAGCATGTTGAGAGCAGGATGGGTATCACGTGATGGAGTGGATATCACGTTAGGTCCACGAGGAATACTGCATTGGACGTTATTGTGCGTTATTTTCGTCAAGAGGTTCTGGTAGGGCAAGAATTTCCCTGTATACAGGCTGGGAGAAGACGAAATGTGGCTTGATTATAAGATTGAGAACATTGCTAGATGCGCTTGCGATGGTAAGTAGCTGCACGCAGCAAAGCGTCAGTCAAACGTCACGTATGGTCTGTTAGAATGGCTAAGGAGAGAGCAGGTTCTGCTATTGTGGAATGGATTTCTGCAACGCCACACGTGCACTGCTCTGCTTGGTGTGCATGCTCTGTAAATAAGCCTTCGCCCCTGTCCGATCGTACCATCAATGGTGCCTACATACAACATTCGCCTGAGTTCGGCAGCTGCTCGCGGCTATGCTCCCGCCTGATCACGTCAGCACGTGTGTCTAGGTCAACACATATTTGGATAGGAATTTCTCAGAAATGAAGTATGAATGATATGTCGCCGCCTCATGCTTGTGGGACCTGGGTGGGGGCCTGTGCGTGGTTTAATAGCTGACGACCACAACACGTCATTGAGGTTGCCTGTGCTCTCTGCTGGACAGGTGTTGGTGGAGGGTGCTTGAGCACATTGAATGAATTATTTTGCGAGCAGGTCTGTAGAGTGTGCTATCAGTTACTTGGACAGTTAACGAGTACTGAGCTTGTCTACATATAACTGTGCTGAACTATTTAGGAGGAGTCTGAATGTCTGTACTTAAATTATTTCCATAAATTAGAAGTTGTTTGCGTGTCTGCAGACAGTGTATTGTGACCACAAGCATAATATGGCGAGTGTTTTGCATCAGTGTGATAAACATATTCGATCCCCAAATAAAATGTTGGAAACTAAATAGAATGCACTCCTTCCTTACTCTCCCTGGCAGCCCAGCACAATCTGAGCCAGTTTCGCGCCATTTTCCTCCTACAGACCACCATCTGGGATTAGGTCACAGGAGGGATGACAGTACCCTGTGGTGTGAGTAATGTGTACTAGGTCAGTTGGAGTCTAGATCTCATAGTGGAGACATTGATCGCAAAATAAAAAGTTTTGTCTATAATAGAGAGAGTGGTTTATCCCCGCATTTCGCCCCACCATCTTGGATTACATCATGCACTACGCACCTTACTACACATAGTAACCAAAAACAACTGTGGGAATGCCTTGGGCTGCGGATTGGAGCCGCCAGGCGGGGAAGCTGCCGGTGGTGGAGCACGCACCACCGAGTAAACACAAGGACGAGTCGGACGACAGACCAACGACAACTGACAACAACCGACCATGACCGACTATGATCGACACAACAAGGAAGAGATAAACAACAGAGGCTTGTGGAAACCACAACACCAAACACCAACAGTAAATCCACTTGGAACCAGAGCCAGGCAAATGTCAACAACGAGCAACAACCAGTACGAGACTACACATTAGTGAACGTTAGCCCAACAACTTGAGCTGGAAGGAAGATGTGGCGGTCGGTTGAGGATCATGATGGAGACTTCAAACTATTTGATTCAAAGTCCAGGTGGGTGCAGCATTCGCGAAAATTGTTTCCAAGTTCTAGGTTTTATGAAGTCGAATTAAGTGACTAATGCAGTAGCCAATAGGAGTCAAGCATTCTAGGGGTGGGGGGTGCCAGGTCATGAATGAACAATGCGCTCATAGTGGGAAAATGTGCAAGTTCTCATTTGATCATTGAATATTGAAATTGTAAATTCACTTATTGAATATGTTGATAATTGAAATGGAATTAATTACTTAGGTAATTGATAGGTTAGATGTGCGATGTGGGTGTCACATGTGTTCAGTTAAATTTACAGAAGACTATGTCTGGTGTGAGTATAAAGGTCTAGGCTGGAGGCCGTGAAATCAGCGGCTGTTCGCTCTGCGGGCTGCTGGTGTGGCGCATGTCCGGTTATAACGCGCGCGCGCACGAGAGCGAGAGATAGAGAGAGAGAGAGAGAGAGAGAGAGAGCGAGCGAGCAGCATCATAGAAGCGCTCTCTGATGGGCACGATATGAACTAAGTCAGTTGGGCTCTAGAGCTAATGTTGAACACACTGTGTGCCGCCATCTTGAATAACGGTGCTTGCATCATGATTTGATGTCATGAGAGCGCCCTCTGGTGGCACCGATATGAAATAAACCAGTTGGAGTCCAGACCCAGTGGCGAACACATTTACTTTAAATTGGTTAAATAATAAAGACAAGTCCTTATTTCGTGTCATTTTCTTTGCTTAGTAGAGATAAGACTGTTGCTGGAATTTGGAATTTACTCCATTTTTTGGGGAGGGTGGCGTCACACTTTCCCATCAAAATTCAAACTTCCCACCAAATTCCGCCATCTTGAATGACGTCGCAGACGCCATCTTGATTGACGTCATCACCGCCATCATTGATGACGTCGTTGCCGACATTTTGGATAACGGTACTTTGGAATGAGAGCGGCCTTGTCCCAATACTAATGGCTGATCAGGTGCAGGACGCAGTGTCTAACGTTATTCAAAGAGTAGATAACATAGCACGTAAGATGTCTAGTAAGGCGCAACAAATCGTGGAAGAGCTGAATGTCAGATAACGTGTCACGCGAGCCGCATTAAAAAGGTTCGACACACGTACTGCAAACAGTCTCGAAAAATCAGAAACAGTATAAAGACCTTCGCACAGAATTGAAACAGTGTATCGAGAATCGTACAGAAAACAGTAGCGAAGCAACGGAATCGGTGGTATCATCCGACATAGTGATGGGCAGAAATCCAGAAATAAACAAGTCAGTTGCCCAATCTTCCGTAGCGGTAGTGGAAACACAGAAAGTCATGAAATTCCGGTCATATATCCACAAGAGGTGGCGTCAATAATTACAGAAACGAAACAGAAGCAAATAGGAAAAGAACAGTTAACACAGCTGAGCGAAGCAGGTGATGTGCGGTCACAGCAGACAAGGGAGCGAGAAACAGTAAACGCGCGCATTCCAACAGAGCGCCAGCCGACCCTCCGAACACATGCGAGTGACGCGATAACAGTGCAAGTTGCGGCGACACATGCACCAACTGCGCAATTTCCAAGTTACAGTACAACAGGTTATAGACCCCAAGACAATATGAATCTAATAGGAAGGCAGAACGCTGAACTAGTAACAGGAAATGTAAACGAATCTTTCATTCCGATACACGAGGAACGGTACGGTGTAGGTAACTGCACACCACTGCGTAGGTACGATGCTAGATGGGACATAAATATGTCAGTTCAAGACCCTAATGTAGTAGAACAAATACAAGAAAATATGACACAGTTGAAGGGAACGAGTAATATTGTGAAAACACAAACATCCTATGGTGGAAGAGAAAAATTTGACAATGATCACTTTTTGTCAGTCAGAAAATTCCAACATTACAAAGAAAGCAGGAACGGCTTACATCCACGCACATTTATAAATCAATTTAAGATCGGTTTACGAGTGCATTGGCCACTTAGCCATAAATTTTACTTCATGTGTGGGCATATGGACGGCGCAATAGCGGAAACCACGCAAAGGGTAGCTGTGAACTGTCAATAGTATGAACTATTTAAATCCGCATTCTTGGAGCGATACTGGTCCACAGAAACACAAAATAGAATAAAGTATGAGTTATTACAGAAAGAGTTGTTCGAAAACTCAGTAGGAAAGAAACCAGTTCGATTTTTCGAAGAAATGACAAAGAAAAATCCGTGTTTAGATAATTTATACAGTGATGGGGAACTGATAACGATGTGCACAAAAAAAGTTACCGTTATGTTACCAACAAGCCATTGGTTGCTAGGACAGGAGATAATACACAAGCATTTAAAGGAATGTTAAGAGAACTTGAATTCATTTTCAGTGAAGATGTCGCGAAGAAACAACGTATAGTGATAGAAAAAAAATAATAGGGGGGATAACAGCAACCGATCAGGCTTTAATAATAATTACAATGGCAATAGTAACGTAGGAAAAGGTAATCTTTTTGGAAGGAGTGGTAACCGCCCATGGGATAACAGTAATAACTATGGTTTTGGAAACGTTTAGAGGGCAAATAACAATTATTGTTTTGATGGGCCGCGGAATTACAGTGGTGGATTTGGTCCTCGAAACTACGGCGATAACTATGATCCGAGATATAATTTCCGTCCAAAGGAAGCCGGAAGGTTTAGAGGTTTTCAGCAACAAAATCCAAGTTATTCAGGTGGAAATTAAATGGCCAGGACACAGAAAGGTTGGGAAAATCAAGCTTCAGCGGGACAAAACACGCGAAATGAAATGGTAGAGGAGGTCGAGTTGAGACCACCAAACGCAGGTAAAAGACAGAATTAGCGAGGTGAACGGTATGAAGACCAGTCACACAAGTGATTCGATCGAATAATGTTAATTGTATAATCAAACATGTAATTAGACTTAGTTCTGATAAGCCAGATTTTGAAGTAGGTTTAGCGGGAGATCGAAAACAGACACCAGCATGTTGGGATTCAATTGACTGGGAATCGACTGCCGATGATGAGGAACAGGAATTATTAACGGTGAATATAGACAGTAATACAAAAACTGATGAGGACCAAATTGTAAAAGATGTAGCGTATTTATACGAAACGGAGAGAGATATAGTATGCCAACAGGATAATGTACCATTCACAACACCAATAGTGATACCTTAGGCAGATGAAACATACAAGACAGGAATATATGAAGAAGTAATAGATGCTTTTAACAAAGATTATTGGCAAGTAACTTCATCCCAAAACATTAAGATGATGGGTGGTAAAAGTATTGATTAGAATAAGCTAATGGTAACAAACCGGTGGGAAAACCAAACCAGACAGATTGACAGGTGAACCCATGATTCGATCGAGGAGGCATTAATGCATGAAAATGAAACCGAAAATCCTCATGAGGTGCAACCGATCGTTCGGACTGAGGTAGGTAGCATAGTCGTAGACGCCATTCTTGATACAGAAACAGACAAAGCCGAATTAGAAAGAGTATTACGACAAAATGCCGACGTGTTTATACCAAAACCCTGTGCTATTAAGAACTTTCAGTATGAATTCTAGGTTAAAGAACACAAGCCATTTAGAGTACCACCTTACACTATTCCATATTGTTACAGAAAACAGGTATTTGCAGAACTAAACAAAATGATACAAGATGATATTATTGAAACCTGAACCTCAATATGCAACAGTCCCTTGCACATTGCAGATAAGAAGGATTGGAGTATTAGGATAGTCGTTGATGTAAGACAAATAAATTTCATTATCATTGCTGAAAACGATCGCCCAGAAAAATTGGAAGACCTGTTACGAAAGTTCTTTGGAGTTAAGTTTTCTTCCTCCCTTGATTTGCGAGCTAGTTTTTGGCTGATAGAACTAACACCTGAATGCAGTTATCAATTCAAAAGACTCCCTTTCTGAGTGAACATATTCTCTGCTGCTTTTATTAGAGGTTTAGGGACTGTGTTGGACAAAGAACTCCAACAGCGTCTAACCTGTTACGTTGATGACATTTTAGTAGCTGAGCCATCATGGAAACTCCACAATGAGGTTCTTGATAAATTGCTAAGGACGTTAAAATAATATGGAGTAATCGTAAACATAAAGAAATCCAATTTTGGAAATAGAAAGGTTGAGTTTTTAGGAGATTTTATCACTGAACAATGGATTGAACCTAACCTCAAAAAAATACAAGTGATACAGAACATAGGTACGCCATATAACAGAAAGACGTAGCGTGGTTTTTTGGGACTCATTGACTTTTATAAAAGATTCATTTGGATAGAATCCCTTGCTACCCCACGTTTAAGTGCGTTGACCAGTAAAAAGATGCCCTGGGTGTGGAATGATCAAGCAGAACAGGAATTCCAACTACTGAAAAAGTCACTGGTAAAGGCACCACTTCTAGGGCATCCCGATTTAACGAAGGAGTTCTGTATGGGAACTGACAGTGCGAAAACAGGCTTGGGTGTTGTACTCTTTCAACAATATGAGGAAGACAGACAGCGGGTAAGAAAAACAACAGCTTTCGCTGGTCGAGTCCTCACAAAATGTGAAAAAAATTATTGTCACGGAATTAGAAGCTTTGGCAGTAGTATGGGGGTTTCGTACATTTAGATACTTTTTGTTCGGACGAAAAACCAACGTATTTACAGACCGTAAAACACTAGAATTCATGAAGCTTCCTCACAGATTAAAGCTGTGTGCCGGACCAAGACTCGAACTAGGGACCTTTGCCTTTCACAGGCAAGTGCTCTACCAACTGAGCTACCCAAGCACGACTCACGACCCATCCTCACAGCTTCAATTCTGCCAGTACCTCGTCTCCTCCCTTCCTTCACGAAAGGCAAAGGTCCCGAGATCGAGTCTCGGTGCAGCACTCAGTTTTAATCCGTGAGGAAGCTTCATATCAGTGCATAATCGGCTGCAGAGTGAAAATCTCATTCTGGACTAGGATTCATGTTAAGTGACAATCTATTGCCAGGGAGACTAGGTCGGTGGATGTTGATGCTGCAGGAATATGATTTTCAAATCACTTATGTGCCTAGACGTTCAAATGTCATTGCTGATATCCTCTCCCGATCGCCCAAAGGAGTTAACAAAAACGGAGTGAGCAATACGGAAGAAGAGCAAATACTTCTGCGTAACCTAAAAAATGTGCCCTTTGAGAACTACGCCACCAATTCCTTGTAACAGTTAGGCAGGGAGCAGGACAAAGACCCCAACCTAGCCAAAATTAAAATTAAGTGGAAAAACAGGGAATCACGGGACATCAGACAATTTTATCTAATAAGGGACAATGTCTTATTCTACAGACGTAACACATATACAAGTTTATGGGTTGATGTATACCACAGGAACTGATAAACAAGTACGTTTGGTACACTCATTTTGGTAACAGCCATTTTGGACCTAAGAAATGTTTTTTTAAAATTAAAGATGTCTTGTCACTTTCCAAATATAGAGCGAAGAATCAGACAGGTTCTCACTTAAGGTAAGAAGTGCCAGATATCTAAGCATGTAACATTTCAAACGAAACCACCAATGTTCCCTGTCATTCCGGAGAAACTGAGACACATAAGAGCGACAGATCTCATGGGTCCACTACCTCGTACACAGAGATGTCATACATTTATTTTTGTTGTCCTAGAATTAACTTTAAAATACCTGACATTTACACCCTTGAAGAAAGGGAGGAGAATAAGCAAAGCACTGACACGAGATTTTCTTCGACAAGTTGGTCGGGTCGATAAAATACTATCGGACAGTGGATCGCAATATCGTTCAGCAACATGGCAAAACACTCTGCGCTGACATAAAATTAAACCTATTCAGATTTCCAGATTCAAACCAAGCGCCAACGATGCTGAACGAACGATGAAAGATTTAGGAACCGTCTGTCGTTTGTATTGTATTAAGCAGCATAATACGTGGGACAGACATTTGTCTGACTTCCAAGATGTCATAAATGAAATAACACATAGCAGTACATTACTTCCTCCAATCACTGTTCTGAAAAATAAACCAGCACCAGACAAAATCCGAGAAATAATTAAATTACCACCAGTACCCTGAGTACAGAATCAGCATTTAGTAAAATCAGAAATTAGCACTGAACAATTTGAAAGCTGCTGCCTTAAAGAGAAAGAACCCAACGGACAGAATGGCAAACACACGAGTATTTTCACTAGGACAAAAGGTACTAGTAAAAACCCACCATCTCTCTAGCAAGAGAAAACACCATAGCCATAAATTCTTTTCTATTTACAAAGGCCCCATGGAAGTAAGTAAACTAGTCCATGAAAATACAGTCGAATTGATTAATCCAAAAACAGGGAAATCATTAGGTCTGCACCATGTGAGTCATTTAAGAGTATATAAAGGTTAAACAAAAGGAAAAAAGAGTAACTCAACACGAGAATTTAGTTGTATTAAATGTCCAGAATTCAAAGAGTACGAAAGATAGCAAAATGCACCCAGATAAAACTTTAAACTTGTACTCATCTAAGTTAACTAAATAAAATAAATTTCATAGGAAGGTAATAGAATAATGATTATAAAAAAATAGGAAACTAAGGACTAAAGTAACTCTTCTGCAAATGGAATGTGTTTGGGGAAGGAGTGAAAAGTAAAGAGAAAAATAGAGGTCAACATGTGGATAATTTGATGAAATAGTAGTAGATTCTCTCTTAAAGACGTAGTGTGAAGGAGGGAGAAGTTGATTTTTGTAGACAAAAGGAAGTGAAGAAGTAGGGAGGAAACATAATTAGGTGAGAAGTAGATAGGCATTTTTAATTTTCTCGGTCGAGGACGGTGAACAAGTAATTGAGGAGGTATATTGGGGGAATATGTGAAGCACATATAATTTGTGGAAAGTACCGCAAACTGATATTGAATGAGAGATATGAGGGAAATAAATATAAGAAGTCGATAGAAGGTAATAAGTAGGAAAGGGAATTAAAGTATTCAGTTAAGCAAGAAACATGTAATTTCGTGGAAGGAGGTAAACAGTGGGAAGAAAAACTAACCCAGAAAGATTTCATCAGTAAGGAAGAGTATGATAAGGGAAGAAAAGAATATAAAAGTTTACTATCGAGAAAAAAGGAGAAAGCGATAAGTACAACTGAGAAAAAGAAATATTAAGCTTTAAAAACAACGCAGTAGAACAATAGAGAAAATTTTTGGAAGGGAAAATATCAATAAAGCAGAGATAAAGTGTATTTTGAAGTTCTGTTACAGCTAAGGACAAAAAGAAGAGATTTCAGAGAAAAAGACGCTGGAGTTGGAGTCAAGGTGCGAAGTTTTCAAAATAACATAATATACTTGTAGTTAGAAAACTAAAAAAAGAAGTAAAATTTGAAAGTCACTATCTTACTAACCATCATCACCATGAATTTCACTCTTACTATACATCGTGATGAAGATGAGGAAACCATGACCCTTACACCTAAGAAAAGAAAATGGGGAAAGAATGAAAAAATATGTATATAGGGATAAGAAAGAGTGTTTTGGATAGACTAATAATACTTCTTGCAATGTCATAAAAGAAGTTTAATGTTTGTAAAGTTCTAGCGTAATTTAAGAGAGAAACATTGTATTAAATGTAAAGTCATTAAAATGTTTAATGTTTGTAAAGTTGATAGAGTAATCTAAGGGAGTAAGGGTTAGAATAATGTAAGATAAATAACTGAGGAAACAGAAAATAGGTCAGGGTGTAAGGAAAGTAAGACTGCCACACAAACTCTGCATTAGTTATGAAGTCAGCAGACAAGGTGCTGCATCATTGCGGCCAGCTCGACGACAAGACTGAAGCGAGCGGTTAGGAGTGAGAGGATGGGACACTGAGTGTGAGTGCCTGGTACGTCAGCTACGAGATGACGAAAGAAGAGGCCTTGGTGGAAGCAACGTTCCTAGAGGATAACTCCTGTGTGGAAAAATTTGGAGAGCTACAACGCATCCTGGATACAATCAACATGTACCATGACGTGAGCTTTATTCATATGAAAGCCACACACAAGCGTTATAACAATAATTTTGCGAAAGTGTTCGATACATGGCATTTTTATCACGAACTGTTTAAAGCAGCATATGAAGAAATAAAGAATGCCCACCGAACCGGAATGGAGGCGGAAATATTAGGGCGAGGACGAGCGAAGGCTTAGATTCACCACAGGAAGAAGAAGAAGAAACGCATTTCTGTAACTCAATGTGCAGAATAGCGGAAACAGTTATCAGACCATACGAAATTCGACAACCACGAAACAATCCCTGAACACTCTTGAGATGGAGCAAGAAACGAGGAAAAGCTGTCCGATCTATCTAGATGAACAACCAAAGATGGCTCTGAGCACTATAGGACTTAACTTCTGAGGTCATCAGTCCCATAGAACTTAGAACTACTTAAACCTAACTAACCTAAGGACATCACACACATCCATGCCCGAGGCAGTATAAAGGCACATTTGCATGCCGAGCGTGAGTTTCCTCGGAAACGCGAAATATTAATTAAATAAATAATCAGTGACAAATAAATAAAGCCTATGGCACACAACTGCAGCGCTGTGTCGCTGATAAAACAAAAGCACAATTACGTTACTCTTATGTTTGATTAAAAAAGGAGAGCTCTGGTAGAAGTGGTGCGAGAAGCACGTATTTTATTTTATTGTCTGACACACCGCCATATTTTATGTTATAGGAGAATACTGCGAGTTGCAACCACACTAGGCACTCGATTCTGTAAAGAATTTATATTTATAAAAGTAAGTAGGATTATGAACTGTAGGCTTATTCATTGAATATATCTGATTTAACTAACTGTGTAACTTTTTTATGTTTAGTAGACAATCACCTCTGTACGACGTATTGGCATGGCTGGCAAATTATTGTAATATTGAGATTTAGATTATGAGTCCGCACCTACCGCAGCAGTCTTTGGAAACGATTTAATTACAAAGTCCGATTATTTCAGTTTTATTTCACGGTCAACTACGAGTAACATTGCCTTTACGAAAAAGCCATTGTCAAGCGTCTGATACCGAATAATTAAACGTCCACGTTCGAGATAAGCAAAATATTAATTACAATTGCAATCACAATCACCATCATACAGATAGAATAATTAATATTTAAATAACAACATTTTTTAATTTATTTTATTTATTTTATATTGGCGACTGCGTGTCGGACTTGTTATTTTGTCATTTGTTACATTGTTCTCTTTGTTTCATGTAAAAAATCAACTTTCTGGACCTGGACGTCAATGTATGAGAGATAACAAAATCCGAAGATATTTTCCAATTCTGAAATTTTGCGGGAAGACGCAATGAAACTTCCAGCAAAATAAGGTAAGACGCAGCATCTTTGCATTGGTAGGCTTGACCAGACGTATAATTCAGTGTATTAGCTTTTCAGTAAATTCTGTAGTGTTTCTTTTCCGCATAACAGTTTCAGTGATAAATTTCATTCTCAGTACTTTTCCCTAAACAATAACGTATGCAACAATACCAATACACGAGTGTACAATATGGCCGACTTCTGTACGATATCATGTAACATGGCCAGCAGCCATTACCAATAATCTCAAATTCAGTTTATATTTTTAAATTAACAGACAGCCATTGTTGCTACGAGCGATTCATGCTCAACTACATTTTATTTTAAAATCAGTGTCAAAAATTTTCTTGAAACATATATCACGTGTGGCATGGTAATAACTAGAAAACAATACGCAAAAATGGAACAGCAAGGACGTACTATTCAGACGCAATCCGACTCGGACGTGAGACAAGTGTTAGAAAATGACTTTACGACAGCAACCGGTAGTGACGATTCATCAAACATTGACGCAAGTGTTGACGAAAATTTTGACGATAGGCCGTCCACTACAAAAATTTCAAAATCTCAATCAGAGCCCATGTTAATGCATGACGTCACGTCTAATGACGCGGCGGGGGCAGAGACCTTGCAAACGGTAAACATTGCCGACATGTTACAAATGCTAATGAAACAAAACGCCGAAAACATGGCAACCTTAAAGGCACAATTAGAGACACAAAATGAACAGTTAAAAACACAAAATGACGAAATCAAATCTGATCTCATAGTAATCAAGATAGGTAATGACACTTTATGTAAGCGTGTGGAACTTATAGACGCCACACTGACCAAACAGATGACCGAAATCTACTAAATTTTCCCAGCTCAATACGAGACAAGAAAAGACTACAACTGACGTAGCACTTTTACAGACACAAGTAAAAAACCTTAATGTCACGTGTGAAGTTCTTATTGAACAAATTCAAACATATCCTTCAGTACATGACAATCTTGAAAAACGAATTGCTGACGTACAGAATAAATTTGACAATGTTGAACAACACCTGACTGACATCTTACAATCAGATGCCACAGCTCATTTTCAAAATATTAATAAAGAATTTCATGATTGGGTTGAGAACAAAGACAAACATTTTGATAGATGCTTACGTGAAAATTTACCAACAATTGTGCACGACTCCGTAGCGCAATACATTACTAATAACAAACAGCTGATCAGTGACGCAGTACAATCCGTCACTGCACCCATGAGACAATTCACCGATCAACTACAGTCTGAATGTAACGAAAATATCAGTCAAAATGTACAGTTCAGAAACCAATATACATTCGAGTATGATACACACATTCCGCACACGACAAATACACAAGAACAAAACACACCACGACTACAACAGATACCACGATGTGGAAACACAAACACAAGCTATTATCATGGTAAACCACAGCAACATTATCGTAATTACTCGCCAGCTGAACATACCAGTAATTACAGTGGAATAAATCCATATCACAATGCGAAGGAAGATGAAAGCTTAATGAAACACAGGCAATTTCAGATTTTTATCCCAGAAAAACGAACCATTCATCCGGTGATTTTTCTTAAATCTTTTAGTAACGCATTTCCACGCACTTGGAGTGACCGGAAAAAGATTTCATATATTGTCGGTTACATCCAAGGCGATGCAGCTGTCTGGGCATACAGTCAAGCTGACGTATGTACCACGTACAGTGAGTTTGAGCGTGCTTTTCTGAACAAATTCTGGTCGCAATCCGTCCAGGAGCGACTCAGAAGACAAATTTTAGAACCTGAAACTTTTAACAGTAAAAATGGTAACTTACGCAGATATTTTGAAAAATACTTGAACATGGGACATTTTTTAGACGAACCAGTCGCAACGCGTGATATACTCCGAGCGTTGAAGGCCAAATTGCCTTTCAACATTAAGGAAAAACTTCTACATATCCCGGATGACGATTCAGATTATTTTTTAACAGCCTTAGATTCGGTTGACATGTTACTTGAAGATCAGCGCTTCGCGCGGCAAAACAGCAGCCACAATGTTTACACTAGTGGTATGCAAAACATGCAGGCTTGCCAACACAATTCTGGCGCGCCCACAGTTGGATACGCGGTACAACAAAAACAGCAAACTCACATGCCGTCTCAGTACGGAAATCAAAATCAACACGCGTATTCCAATACAAACTATAGTTACAACAGTAATAACATTTCATGCGGCAATCCATACAAAAGGCACCGCGGTAATAACTACAACGGTAACAACGGATACAAAGGTAATAACAAAAACACAAACAGAAATAGAAATAATAATAACTACGAGCCAAGACAGCATCAAGGTTGGACTCGTAACGATCAGTACTTTTATTCAAACTCTGCTTTACCACAGCAGCCACCAGGACAAAATTGGAGCATACCTTACGACCGACAGGTAAGTTATAATGCGCAACAGCAACAACAACCGCAAAAGTTTGGAGATCATAATAGGCAATATCCGAATGTGAATATAATAGAAATGACACCTGATGCACAACCTCAATCTGTGTCAGTACCTAGTACAAATGATAATCCAACAAACTAGAAACAGTCACTACTTTGCCCCAGGTCGTGGCTGAAGAATTCTTGGGGGGCGACTTCAATGTTAATCAGTTATTTGACACCACACTTGAACAACAGAATAATGATATGCCGAGTAATTCTAAACAAAAACTACCTGTTTTATTTATAAGATACAACCACAATAACAATACATCAGATGAACTTTTACAAGACAGTACACAATGTCGTTTAAACACAAATGAAATTGTTTTAGCATCTACTACTGGTGTAGTAGGTGGGATTCCAACTACTATTGTCCTAGATACAGGTGCAGCTGTGAGCGTTTTGTCTTTTAATGTCTATAAAAAGATGTGTGAATTGGAACCTGTGCCTGAGTTTCCTGCCCAAAACTGTAAAATAACTACTGCACTAGGTAATAAGTCATGTAGGGTTACGAAGCAAGTTTTTGTAAACGTTGAAATAGGTAATGGAACCGTACAATGGCCATTCCTGGTTGTACAAAACCTTGTGACAAATTGCATATTAGGAATAGATATTATGAGCGAGAAGGACTGCACTATAGACTTCTCCAAAGGTAAATGTATTTTAAATGATAAAGGCAGTGTAATTATTATTGATTTGGACAGGAGAACTCTAAAGCATGACAAACACTGTACAGGGTACAAGGTTCAGTTAGTACTTGACAATGACATTCAAGACATGCAAACACACTCATCTGACACAGAGCTAATGGACTTGAAAACATTGCTTGATCATAAGATAAGTGAAGCTACAGCTCTCAGTGTACATGAACGTATAAAACTACAGGAAGTGTTATCCAAATATTTACAAGTTTTTACCAAACGATTAGGTGTTATCAACACGTATGTGTACAAGATTGAAGTTAAGCCTCACAAGATCTTCTACCATAAGACATATAACGTACCGTTATCTCAACGACCTGCTGTGTGGCAAGAATTAAAACAAATGTTAGACTGGAAGGTCATTGAACCATCCACCTCACCTTATTGTAGTCCTCTACTTGTTGTCAAAAAATCAAATGGAAGCATTAGGTTAGTGTTAGACGCACGAGCTATTAATGAAATAATTTTACCGGTTCACACAAAACCTGAAAATTTAGAAGAGCAATTACAGAAATTTCTAGATGCAAAATATTTTTCCACAATAGATCTCGCTAATTCGTTTTGGCAGGTGGGTATCACTCCTGATTCTCGGAAATATACTGCATTTATGTTCGGGGGGCGAACCTATCAGTTTTGTGTTCTACCCTTCGGACTGAATGTCAGCTCTGGGGTATTCATTACAGCCCTGGATACCGTGCTTGGCGACGATTTAGTTGAGACAGTCACACACTATGTAGATGATATACTGATAGCTACACAATCTTGGAATGAACACGTTGACACTCTTCAAAGAATTTTAGAAAAATTTGCACAAGCTGGAGTCACAGCCAACCTAAGAAAATCAAAATTTGATTGCAGTGAGATAAAGTATTTAGGACATATCATTAATTCACAGGGCATACGTCCGGATCCCAGTAAATTAGATGCTATCAGAAACTTTCCTAGCCCTCGAACTAAAAAGCAGTTAAAATCATTCCTTGGGCTATGTTCATTTTTCAGACGTTTTTTGCCACAACCACTTTTGAACAGTAAACATCTGCTAAATCTACTCAGAAAGAATCAAGTTTGGATCTGGTCGGAACAGTGCCAGAATGACTTTAATACAATTAAACATGCTTTAGTGGGTGCTAACATATTGAGCCATCCAGATTTCAATTTAGATTTTTGTATGACTTGTGACGCTTCACGTACTGACTTGGGCTGTTGCTTATTTCAAGTTGTAAAGAATAAAGAGGAGGAACAGATAAGAATTATTGGGTTTGCGAGTCGCACTCTAACTGAATGTGAGCGTACATACTCCACTACTGAGTTAGAAACACTTTACATAGTATGGGCATTCAAGAAATTCAATTATTATTTATTTGGAAAACATACGGTAATTTACACCGATCACCAGGCCCTGACATTTTTGTTAACTTGTAAACTTGTACATCCTAGACTATCACGATGGGCAGTTACACTTCAGAACTACTCTTTTGAAATTAAGTACATAAGAGGTAAGGACAACACCATTGCAGACACTTTGTCTAGACTTCCACAAGGTATGAATGATTCCAACAGTGACTTAGAAAATATAAATGACTACAGGATTCTCTTAATGCAAGACAAGCAGTATCACCAATATTATATTGATATGTGCAGAAACATGGCTGAATTACAAAAATCTGATCCTCACTGGTATAAGATAATAACATTACTGGTAGAAAAACACAATCATCCTTTGATTAAGTATTACAAGTTACACAATGATGTGTTATTTTACCGCCGACATCCAAATGCTACTAACTGGTGTGTATGCATTCCCAAAGAGTCTGAACATAATCTAATTTGGCACACACACTTAGTTTGGGGTCATTATGGGACGAAAAATGTTTGGCAAAGCTCAGTACATACTGTTATTTTAGCAATATGAGAAGAAAAATTTACAGGGAACTAAAAACATGTGTCATATGTCAAAAATCAAAACCTCAGAATTTATCCACAAAAACAGATTTACATTCTATTTTACCTAGTAAACCCCTGGAAATTCTGTGTACTGACATCAGTGGACCGCATCCAGCAAGCTCTGGAGGCGTCAAATATATCTTAGCTTTTTACGATATATTTTCTAAACATGTAAAACTTTATGCTTTAAAATCCGCCACTGCAAATGCTATAATACGAAGATTCTCAAGTGATTACCTGACGCACGTGGGAAAACCTAAAGCAATTCTATCAGATAATGCAGCATACTACTCTGGGTACAAATGGAGAAATTTCTTGAAGGACAATAACATTAAAAGTATATTTATTTCGAGGTTTAGTCCACAATGTAACGCGACTGAGAGACTTTTCCGAGAATTAAATCGATTCATGAGGACCTATATTTCATCAAAACATACTAATTGGGTGTCCTGCCTAAGTCTTTTCGAAGACGTACACAATAACTTAAATATTTACGATACGAATTACACACCTAACGAGATCATGTTCAATTGCAAACAGAACGATCAGTGGATAGAACCATTACCTAAGTTGTCAGACAAGGAAATCACACCAGAACAGAAAATAAAAGAAGTATTGACTACATTGACACATCACACACAAATACGAAACAAACATCACAGAAACATAATAAAAAGAAAACAAAAATTCGAGGTAGGAATGCTTGTACTACTTCGTACTCATCATAAATCTGTAGCACTCAAACGACGCAACTCTAAGTGGCGTCTGCTATATGAAGGACCTTATATAATTGTTAACATACCGCATCCTGGTGCGTATCTGTTACAACATCCTAGAACTAACAAAATTATTGGGCTATACGCACACCGAGATCTTAGAGCATTTCATGCTGAATAATGTCAAAGTCATACCCATCAAAATATTGCTAAGCAACTCGAAAAACTCTGTTGTTGCAACACAGATAATAAGTAGTATAGAAATTTTCATTTCAGCGGTTCCAGTGACGCAGTTGAAGACAGAAGAACTCTTCTTTCAGCGCGCGCCTCCACCTGAAAGACGGAATATTAAAGTAAAATTTATGATTACGTAGCAGTGGATGACATATTAATTTTTCACGGAACATTTGTTACTGAAGGTACCACTGACTTGGTGTGACACCTGACGAACTGACAGACGTCATCTGTGAAGCGATCTTTTACTTTGAGAAATAGATTAGACGCACATCTCTCAACACGAAAAGCATCTATCAGTAGTCAAGGCCACACAGACACTCTACACACACGCACAAAACGCGAGGAATCGAACATTTTTTTCTCTCTTACTATTTTGAATATTTATTGAGTAGTGAAAACGCCTGGTCTTGCCTACTGATGTAATGAATGTTGTGTCTAACCTATCTTAATTTCAGATGACATCACAAAAAACATCGATAATATCCCAGCAAAACCGCTAAAGAGGATGTAAATATCTGCAATTCATGTAATCAAATGTGACACAATGTAATAACCTATAGCGATGTAATGATGATGTAAACATGTTTATGTGCAACTATATTATGTTTATGCTAAGAAAATATGTGACGTGTGTATGTATAATTACTTATTTTTTTAACTGATGTATAGTGTAACTGTTGCTATGTAAAAATTTGAACAAAACGAGTGCCAAAAAGACATTGCATAGTGAATCACTGTTCACGGACATTAACGAACATTACTAACTCTGCAACTACGTGGAAACCTATGTGAAAGAAACTGTTAATGCCATTCATTATGCAGCGTATCTATGTGGACGCGATGAACGATTTCCTTGATTAATAACTACGAACATTTAGGTGAGCTATATTCAGCAAAAAACTGAAAATGTGAAGTGCATAATTCGTGCATCGTCTAGTGATATTACTACAGTACCCAACTTCAAGATGTTAACTGGATTAAATGGACACAAAGTGCCTGTCCAGAAAACAACACGACGGGTGGAAGAATTTTGGTTGGAACTTCAGGGAATGAAATGTTCTCGAAATGTGACGGACACTCTTACCTGGACTGTCCAAGGATTGACGCCAGCTATGTGCCGTCCGAGGTTCTGCAACCAAGCTTCCACGGAATGTAAAAAACGAACTGCACGTGGACCAATTACTCGACGGGTCACGTCTGATCTGTAATAAGCAATGCTTTTAGTCACAACGAACTGCATCACTACGACTATAATGGAAATGAGAAATGGACACGCTTATGTATTAATCATGTTGTTATACAACGATGTTACTGTGATCAAAAAAACTTTACCACGACGATACTAACCTGTAAAAAATTATTGTGCAGCGGATGAATATGAACTGTAATAACGACACGATGTGTATAGGTCAACGCACCTGAAAAATACGGACATTTTTCTTTGAAGTATTTCAAAACAATACTATGTAACTAAGAACATTCAACAATCTAAGTTGTATTGTGCTATAACAAATATTGTAAATTTAAAACTAAGTTACCTGTCGTAGAATGTAGTCTTCATATGTAATCTTGGTTGAATATTTTCTTTGTGCAACGACTGAAAAACGCGCGCACACGAACAATATGATCTGCAATACTGTGCCGCGTGATCTAACTGTACTATATAACGGCAGTGCCGCAGTTACACAGACGCTTCTGCGCATGCGCGCACTCTATCTGCCAACATTAGAGCTTTTACGGCGCACCCGCGTCATTCAAATTTTGTATATAATGTGTATAATGTGTAATGTAAGTCATGTAAATAGTTGTAGATAACTTAGATTTTCTTGTGCCTTTAGGTGAATTACTCGCCTGCAGGTGTGTCCTTTCGCCTCGCAATTCAGGGGGCAATATAAAGGCACATTTGCATGCCGAGCGTGAGTTTCCTCGGAAACGCGAAATATTAATTAAATAAATAATCAGTGACAAATAAATAAAGCCTATGGCACACAACTGCAGCGCTGTGTCGCTGATAAAACAAAAGCACAATTACGTTACTCTTATGTTTGATTAAAAAAGGAGAGCTCTGGTAGAAGTGGTGCGAGAAGTACGCATTTTATTTTATTGTCTGGCACACCGCCATATTTCATGTTATAGAAGAATACTGCGAGTTGCAACCACACTAGGCAATCGATTCTGTAAAGAATTTATATTTATAAAAGTAAGTAGGATTATGAACTGTAGGCTTATTCATTGAATATATCTGATTTAACTAACTGTGTAACTTTTTTATGTTTAGTAGACAATCACCTCTGTACGATGTATTGGCATGGCTGGCAAATTATTGTAATATTGAGATTTAGATTATGAGTCCGCACCTACCGCAGCAGTCTTTGGAAACGATTTAATTACGAAGTCCGATTATTTCAGTTTTATTTCACGGTCAACTACGAGTAACATTGCCTTTACGAAAAAGCCATTGTCAAGCGTCTGATACCGAATAATTAAACGTCCACGTTCGAGATAAGCAAAATATTAATTACAATTGCAATCACAATCACCATCATACAGATAGAATAATTAATATTTAAATAACAATATATTTTTTAATTTATTTTATAGCAGGATTCGAACCTGCGACCGTAGCGGTCGCGCGGTTCCAGACTGTAGCGCCTAGAACCGCTCGGCCACTCCGGCCGGCGATGAACAACCGATTACTATGAAGTATACACAAAAATTCCAAAGAAGATGTCATAAACCGAACGAGGTTAAACAGATCTTCAGCCATAATTCTCGGTTCAGAGAAGAGCGAAGATACAAGTGGGAAGACAGCAAGATGCGCAAAGAACAGAAGATGCAATGCAAAAGATTTGGAAGAAGGAAGAGCCTGGACCAGAAGAGATCAAGAAACCTTTTCAAATCCCTTCCCATACAAGACCATTATTGCATTTAACTATCAACGAGAATCCAATTTAACTGTTCTAGCGATATAAACATCCGATAGTCTTTATGGTAAATTGCAATACCTTCAGATGTCATACCGAAAAATGGAAGATAACTACTCGTATGGAAATCTAAAGACGAATTGACCAACGATGAACCAGAATAAAAAAATACGACAAATGATGATGAAGACTTTTATGCTGGCGAAAGTGAATATCCGATACAGTGTCATCATGGGTATATGCATCATGGAACAAAGGCTACCACTCATTCACGACATGCCTAGACCTTCAACAACCTTTCTCTCTGCCGACCATCATTCCATGTTCAGCAGAGACACGATGAGGCACACAGGTGACCATCATTCCATGTGCGACGGAGACACGTCGAAACACATGAAGAAAAAAGTGACACTTTCAATAAACCATGTTAAAGATGTAGGAAAAGAACTGTCTGTTACAGGCTAATGTCCAAACAAAAAGAGACACGTCGAAACACATGAAGAAAAAAGTGACACTTTCAATGAACCATGTTAAAGATATAGGAAAAGAACTGTCTGTTACAGGCTAATGTCCAAACAAAAAGGAAACAAATTCAATTTTTTTGTTTAAAAAAGTTAGAATTAGAAAGCTTTTGTGTGTTAGCACTAAATTTTATTGACGATGCTTTTTTTCTGTTAACATACCAATAATATTTCCTTGAATTTTATATTTTTTCAACATGTTTAAGTTAAGAAAATGTTAACATTTTTGGAGGGTTAATATTCTAGTGTAACGTGTTTATTAAAATATGTAGGATGGATAAATATGAAGGGGTTGAGTTATTCAATGATGTCAATTCAAAATTTTGTAAAGTAATTTGTAGGATTAGAAATTTAATATGTTTGTGAAAGTCAAATTTGAAAAATTTTGTTATGTTCTAATACATAGAGTTGAGATTTTGGGTTAATATAAATATGTTCATGTATAGGATTATGCCTGTAAAGTCATGGGAAAGGTTGAGTTATAGATCATAAAGGTTTATTGTATGTAATTAAAGTGCTTAAATTATAATTGATAGGGAAGCTGAAAACATTATTATAAAAGGGGAGGATAACGTCAAATGAAGGTTTCCTCCACTTCATACATATCCATAATCATTTAACATAAATTAAGCAAGCAAGAATGATCAGTCTCAAAGCAGAAAACTAGAGGGATGATACAAATTTATACATCAACTCAAATTACTTGAATTCAAAATTGAAAATAAAATGCAGACAATTATTTTGGAAGGAAAAAATTCCTTAGATTAGTTAAATATAATTGTATAAGAAAGCAGAAAATTAATAAGAATGTTAAAGTTTAAAAAGAAAAAAGAAAATTACTTAAGAGGTCTAATCCATAAACAGGAAATCGAGTACAATGTAAACTAGAAGTGTAATGAGACTGAATCGAACCACTGTTTAAGTTACACAAAATATTAAAATAGGAAGTTGGTCAGTGAATATGTCAACTGCTACAGTCAGCAGTTACAACCAGTTCTGCACTGACTTCAATCAATTTCTCAACCATTGATTGACCCTGCACAAAACTGAATGCGGAAGAAGGAGGATATGTAAGGTGGCAGATAAATGAAGGTCAGATTAGCACCTTACATGAGAGCTTTATACAACGCAACTGGAAGGTGAATATGACACCTAACGTAATTTGGTGGTTATGAGCAAATTTGACTATCAGTATGTAATCCAAAAAAGGATGACACTCAATCGACATTAAGCAACACACCGTTCCTATACAAGGTGGTCCACTGATCGTGACCGGGCCAAATATCTCACGAAATAAGCGTCAAACGAGAAAACTACAAAGCCGGAAACTTGTCTTGCTTGAAGGGGAAACCAGATAGCGCTATGGTTGGCCCGCTAGATGGCGCTGCCATAGGTCAAACGGATATCAACTGCGTTTTTTAAAATAGGAACCCCCATTTTTTATTACATATTCGTGTAGTGCGTAAAGAAATATGAATGTTTTAGTTGGACCACTTTTCTCGCATTGTGATAGATGGCGCTGTAATAGTCACAAACATATGGCTCACAGTTTTAGACGAACAGTTGGTAACAGGTAGGTTTTTTTAAATTAAAATAGAGAACGTAGGTACGTTTGAACATTTTATTTCGGTTGTTCCAATGTGATACATGTACCTTTGTGATCTTATCATTTCTGAGAACGCATGCTGTTACAGCGTGATTACCTGTAAATACCACATTAATGCAATAAATGCTTAAAATGAAGTCCGTCAACCTCAATGCATTTGGCAATACGTGTAACGACATTCCTCTCAACAGCGAGTGGTTCGACTTCCGTAGTGTTCAAACATGCATTGACAATGCGCTGACGCATGTTGTCAGGCGTTGTCTGTGGATCACGATAGCAAATATCCTTCAACTTTCCCCGCAGAAAGAAATCCGGGGACGTCAGACCCAGTGAACGTGCGGGCCATGGTATGGTGCTTCGACGACCAATCCACCTGTCAAGAAATATGCTATACAATACTGCTTCAACTGTACGTGAGCTATGTGTCAGACATCCATCATGTTGGAAGTACACCGCCATTCTGTCATGCAGTGAAACATCTTGTAGTAACATCGGTTGAACATTACGTAGGAAATCAGCATACACTGTACCATTTAGATTGCCATCGATGAAATGGGGGCCAATTATCGTTCCTCCCATAGTGCCGCATCATACATTAATCCGCCAAGATCGCTGATGTTTCACTTGTCGCAGCCATCGTGGATTTTCCGTTGTCCAGTAGTGCATATTATGCCGGTTTACGTTACCGCTGTTGGTGAATGACGCTTCGTCGCTAAATAGAACGCGTGCAAAAAATCTGTCATCGTCCCGTAATTTCTCTTGTGCCCAGTGGCAGAACTGTACACGACATTCAAAGTCGTCACCATGCAGTTCCTGGTTCATAGAAGTATGGTACGGGTGCAATCTATGTTGTAGCATTCTCAACACCGACGTTTTTGAGATTCCTGATTCTCGCGCAGTTTGTCTGCTACTGATGTGCGGATTAGCCACGACAACAGCTAAAACGCCTACTTGGGCATCATCATTCGTTGCAGGTCGTGGTTGGCGTTTCACATGTAGCTGAACACTTCCTGTTTCCTTAAATAACGGAACTATCCGGCGAACGGTCCGGACACTTGGATGATGCCGTCCAGGATACCGAGCAGCATACATAGCACACGCCCGTTGGGCATTTTGATCACAATAGCCCATACATCAACACGATATCGACCTTTTTCGCAGTTGGTAAACGGTCCTTTTTAACACGGGTAATGTATCACAAAGCAAATACCATCCGCACTGGCGGAATGTTACCTGATACCACGTACTTATACGTTTGTGACGATTACAGCGCCATCTATAACAATGCGAAAAAAGTGGTCCAACTAAAATATTCATATTTATTTACGTACTACACGAATATGTAGTAAAAATGGGGGTTCTTATTTTAAGAAAACGCAGTTGATATCCGTTTGACCTGTGGCAGCGCTATCTAGCGGGCCAACCATAGCGCCATCTGGTTTCCCCCTTCAAGATAGACGAGTTTCGTTCTTTGTAGTTTTTTCGTTTGATGCTTATTTCGCGAGATATTTGGCCCGGTCACTATCAATGAACCACCCTGTATAATACATGTCTATGAGTAGAAGGTGCAACAAGCAGCGACAGGAGTTTTAGTTTGGAATTCAGAGGGCTGAGAGCAGAGGCAAGGCTGCGCCATGGGAGATACAACGGACAACACTTAAAGGGGAGTCCCAAGACAGGTCAACGACCGACCAGGTGACTCTGAAGGGGAGAGCGAGTTAACGGGCCATCTGAGAGAGGACAGGACAGAAAGCTTTTAAAAACTACGTTTCAGAATTCCAAATGGATACTAACAAAACCAGTGACGCATTTTCGATCCTGTGTCCAGCGACTGGTACACATGTGCGAGACAATGTACGCATTTTGATGTCTGGCACGGGCACAAAACGTCCGATTGGCGGAAACGCACTGGGAAGGAGTAAAGAGCCGAAGTTTCGACACAGTTTAATGGAAGGGCCCTTGCGATTGGTAGAGAGATTTTCCACAAAATAAGAGGAACGCTCCTATTGGTCGAAAAAAGCTGTGACATGAAGGATGGAAGAACCTAGGTAGGGAGACAGTTCGACTATGAGAAAGACAATACGGAGATTTTGAGGGGACTCTTCTCTGAACTGGCGTCTAGTGCAGAAAGAAGCACATAACGCTCTGCACGATGCAGAGAAGAAATTTGGGTGAACATTGCATTCACAGCGGCTGACATCCAGCTAGAAAATAGCTGTAGCATCGTTTAGCTCCAACTGTGGAGAAACGAACCATCCAACTAGTTAACTGTTCTTGCAAGAACTGAGAGGGCATTATAACATGTACGCTGCTCCAGCCATATGCGTGTATATAGCCATATTCTAAGACCTGGCATGAGTACATGTTTTCGCGCATAACGAGAAACATAGGGAGAGTTTCTGCTGGAAAATTCAGCAAAGGTTTTTAATAAGTTTTTATAGAAATTTCAAAAGGAGAGAGCAGCCTCGCAGACGACAGCTCATCACAGCTTAAGGTAAATACCGCATGCAGAGGTGTAAACGTGTTGGTTTACCAGCATGCGTCCACTGTAAACTCGAGCAAGCTTGGGTAATCTTTTGTTCAATTTGTCACATAACTAATCATCCTCCGTCATCCTGAAAATAGTACTGAACTTTGAACCGGAGTCAGATGATTTGTCATAGTACTGACCAACATCATAATGAAATCGTAAGAATAATTTTGTAAAGAAACATCTAGTTAAAGTTTAATATTGTCGTGTTTAGATTAATTTAACTCTCTGCGAGTTAATATTTAATGATGTTTTGTTTAGGATTATTTCACTTTTGATGTTGATGAGATGTGTTATCCTGACAACTGTTTTAACATTCTCACATGGTAAACTGTGTAAAAGCAAGTATTTCTATTCTAATATTGAGACATTAAACATGTCATTTCAACTTACACAGTTGCCCTCAGTCACAGAATGAGAAAAACCGGATGTTTCACCCTACACAATTATCTATGATTATTTTATTTTCGTCTCCCTTTTTCGTACCGAATGACACATACAGTTTCCCCACAACTTGTTCTGTCTCTTCATCAGGTGCTTGGCATATGTACCTGAACTATTGTTGTTGGTGATGATTTCCTGTCGATTCTGTTGAGCACTGAATTCTTCACAGAAACTCACCCTTCCTATTCATAATGAACCTTACTCCCTTATAACATTTTTTGCTGCTACTGAAATTACTCTATATCCATCTAACCAAAAATCCTTCATCCGTTTCATTCACTGACTCACTTTATGTCTAGAATGAGGCTTTGCATTTTTCTTTCCATATTTCATAGTTTCCCCCTCACGTTCAAACTTCTGACAATTCACGTTTCGAACCGTAGAATGTTACCTTCTTGATGGTTACTAAAATTTTTGTCGTAGTCACCTATTCCTCGACAGTTCCCTGCTGGATATCCGAACGGGACATTAATACAGAATATTCTGTCCAGACTTCACAACCAGTAGCAAGGCAGACCACGTAGTTGACTGTAGAACCATGCTGCCAGGCCTGAAATAATGTTGACGCAGTATGGTACAAGGGCTGAGTCCACCACAGTGATGACCTGGACTACCCCTTGTCAGGGACCAGTGCTGCTTCATCTTGGTCGACTAAACTATCAAAACCTGAATCTTGTCATTCTACAATACTCCAAGTGACTATCATGTTCGTTGCTTGGACCTAGCAACATCTTATCTTTGACTGCTGCTTTCGCCGAAACTTTCTTCATGCACAGTCAATGGATCCAAATGAGTCATTCAGTTTTGTTTGCGTCTAACTGCATAATCCAACGCTAGCTGTTTGTCTACAGGTTACTACTAGATCTGTGCTACCGGGGGCCAAGCTGGAACCACCAAGAGAAGGACACTTTTCAGGATGACCTCGACTGGCTTCTGAGCGCCTTCAAGCGATCCCAGTGATGGAGCCAGTGTGCTAGCGCACATCGTGCCTAGCCGACCATTGGGGCAGCGTGGCTGTTGTACGCATGCACTTGCCGCTGCCGTACCACTGACGCCAACCTAGCACCTGCAAGTGCACGCCAATCACGGCCGCTTTGTTGTGCCAGTGTTCTGCCGCACTTGCACTCTCACCTGTCGTGAGGAATGCACGAGGCCATTCCTCGAGGCCGCGTGCTCTACTGAGGCAGTCATTGGCGCCTCGGGATCAATGCAGGCCGAGTTACTGTCTTCAGTTTATGTACGAGCATCTCGTTAAATAATGATGTTGTTAATCGACCATTTCTCACTCCGTGATTGCGGAGGTAGTGATAGTACTCACCCACGTACCTAAACATCAGCCTCAGGCGACCATCCTGAAAAGTCATAGAAAAATCATAGAGTTCGACCCACCAACATTAAGATATTGGTGGCAGAAGTGTTGCCAACCATTAACCCTTTGTCAGAAGAGAGCCAGTGACATCGAGTACTCTCGTTAGTCAGCGTGCAGCATCGTCAGCGCAGCGCGGTGAGTGACGACTAGCCGTTTTGGCTGTTTTTTAAATTTGTGGTTGACGATGTCTGGTCGATTACAGTGGAGAGCTGGTTTTAAGGTTCTAATCTTGAAATTGGACTCGGCAAATGACTTTCGGGAGCTTAGAGGGACCACTTGAGAAATATACGCTGGTTTGCATGCAGGCAGATGTGAATAGTGTAATATTCTATAGCATAGTGCCCTATGCAGTCAGCTTAGAGGGCAATTTGTATTAAATACAAGATGTCTTGGCATTATACCAAATGAAGTAAAGAGTATGCATTGTTGGCCCTTTGGTGTAAGGATTAAGAAATGTTTAGCGAAGGTGTAACAGTGTTGTCAATGAGAAGTCCTTTCTTGTGTTTTTATTTTACCATGTGTATTTTTTCCTTTAATTGTTATGGACACAAACATTACAATGAGTAAACTGGGACAACAAGGGGTTACCACTACAGATTCAGTTTTTGCTAGAACAAATTGGTCAAATGAGGGCAGGTAACAGACCTGTGTAGGCATTTGGATTGAAAGAGGACTGAAACTCGTCCAATTTGTCAGTACCCATCCGAGATGCCAGTACCAGTACCCAAATTTCTCCTTTTTGTAGGTAAAGCAGGGAATGCGTTAGCGTTTGTGGACATGTCAACAGCTGCAAGCTGTGTTATTAGTCAGAGGGTCAGTTGTTGCTTATGGCCACGTTTCGTTTAATACGACAGTGGAGACCGAATGCAATGTAACATGAAGAATTAAGAAATGATCAAACAAGTGCTGAGGAAAGGTTTACTGGGGCTTGATAGGAGACAAAATAGCAGCAGATAGCCTAGAGGATCTTGTCTTCGACTGCTGCCTAGGCCCAGACCTCCACCATGCCAGTCAGAGGTACAATGTGACCCATTCAGTTTTGTCTATGTACAGCTGCATCGGAAAGTGATGACACTGATAATGTCCTTTCTAAACAATATTCATCTTGAATATCCAAACTGCCAACTAACAAACATTTAGATAAATGATTCAAATGGCTCTGAGCACTATGGGACTTAACATCTGAGGTCATCAGGATTTTTGGTTAGATGGAACTTAGAACTACTTAAACCTAACTAACCTAAGGACATCACACACATCCATGCCCGAGGCAGGATTCTAACCTGCGACCGTAGCGGTCGCGCGGTTCCAGACTGAAGCGCCTAGAACCACTCGGCCACACCGGCCGGCAAACAATTAGACAAGTCCATATCTTTGGTCACGAAATTATCTGCAACAGCGATCTGACCCGTTTTGTGTACCATGGGAGATCAGTATAATCACTTATTAATTTATGTGGTATATTTTTCTCAATTGCTATCGATACTATCTCTCTGAAATCATTCGACAACTTTTCTATGCTTACATGAACAGATCGGAAGGAGTGAAGACTGTCTCTTAAAACGGCGTTAAGAGAATTTTTACCAGCTTGTTTTTTAAATAGATATACTTTGCGTTTCTTTTTGATGGTTGTAGGTGTTACGGCATTCGACCTAGCAGCCACTGCCTATTTATTGCTAAGAGGTCAAGTATGCTTTCGCAACCATTTACGCTTCGAGTGGGCTCATGAACTAATTGTTCAAATTAATTTTCTGAAAAAGCATTCAGTACAATTTCGGATGACATTTTATGCCTGCCGCCGACTTTAACCTTATAATTTTTCCAGCATATCGTGGGTAGACTGAAGTCACCACCGACTATAACTGTGTGAGTGGGGTACCTATTTGAAATGAGACTCAAGTTTTCTTTGAACTGTTCAGCAACTATATCTTCTGAGTCGGGCGGTCGGTAAAACGATCCAATTAATAATTTAGTCCGATTGTCAAGTATAGCCTCTACCCACACTATTTCACAGGAACTGTCTACTTCAATTTCACTACAAGTCAAACTACTTCTGATAGCAATAAATACTCCACCACCAACTGTATGTAAATATCCTTTCTGAACGCTGTTAGATCGTTTGAAAAAATTTCAGCTGAACTTATTTCCAGCTTTAGCCAGCTTTCTCTACCTATAACTATTTGAGCTTCAGTGCTTTCTATTAGGGCTAGGAGCTCTGGCTTTTTCCCAACACAGCTACGACGATGTACAACTACAATACCGATCGTTTCTACAACTAACTTACTGTGTTTTACCTGTCCCCTTTTAGACGGTCGCCCTTTCTGGTATTCCCTGAGACCCTCTAACCTAAAAAACCGCCCTGTCCCTTCCACACAGCACCCGCTACCCGTGTAGTCGCTTCCTGTGTGTAGCGGATTCCTGACCTATTAAGCGGAACCGGAAACCCACCACCTGATGGTTCAAGTCAAGGAAACTGCAGCCTACACGGTCACAGAACCGCCTGAGTCTCTGATTCAGACCCTCCACTCGGCTCTACACCAAAGGACCACAGTCGGTTCTACCGACGATGCTGCAGATGGTGAGCACCGCCTTAATCTCGCAAGCAAGACTGACAGTCTTTACCATTTCCGCTAGCCGCCCGAAACCAAAGAGAATCTCCTCGGATCCACAGCGACACACGTCATTGGTACCGACATCAGCCACCACCTGCAGTTGGCTACACCCTGTACTCTTCATGGCATCCGGAAGCACCCTTTCCACATCCGGAATTACTCCCCCCCGGTATGCATGGGTATGTGTGTTGTTCTTAGCATAAGTCAGTTTAGGTAGTGTGTAAGTCTAGGGACCGATGACCTCAGCAGTTTGGTCCCTTAGGTGTTCACACACATTTGAACATTTTTTGCCCCTGGGGAGATGAGGAATTTCCTCAGGGGTAAACTGCTTCTGCCTTTCACGGCTCAACCAGCATCTCTTCTAGCCCTGAGCGGAAGACCGCGTGCCGCCACTGCCTACTTCAGAGAGTAATTCAGGACATTCTGCTTGGATATCAAAGGTCGAGACACAGAGGCGCTGCCTAATCAGTGTGGGAAGGTCTTTTGTTTTGCTCCAAAATTCGCTGTACCCAATCGAATTGAGTCGTCCAGTGACCGTGCTTTGCGCAAAGAAGCCGACAAGTCTAGGGGACACTGCTCCATCCAAATATCAACCGCCTATTTGTTAAGAAACGTTTTGTACACCAATAGTGGGAAATTTCTGCAGTGTTCGCCTATTTTTTCATGAAATAAGCGATATTTTCGTCCACCAGCTGGCAACAACATTGAGGCGCCTCCTCCATATATATAGTTTTTCTAAAGTAGGGGATTGTGGAGAGATATCTGTGTTTCGTGGTCATTCTTCCGCCGCCCACCGTGAGGGTCACTCATCTCCCAGCCGTCGTTTGGTGCTAATGGCACATGGTTTGCTGATTTTGGAGAAATGTCAGTACCGCAATTGCAGAATTGCGATCCATATTCTGCGGAGCTCACTACTTGCTTACTTTTCCACTAAACCTGTGTTGCTTCATTTGGTGCTAATCTGGGGCACCTTGTTGTATTGTTAACTTTGATTTCGCCAGCTGCCCATGTGAGCAGATCTTGTTGCGCTTCCCCCATACAATTTTCCACACTTTTTGGAGCATCCCACAGTGTTAGCCCATTTTGTACTTTGATTTGAGTTTCAGAGAACTTTGTTCTCTGTTATTTTTTATTGTGATTTTTGTCAATCATTAGAGCAAGACTCATTACACTGCCTTACAACTCTTCCAAGAATACGCGACTCACTAATAATGAATACACTGATGGAAAAAACCGCAGCACAAAATAATTAATGTAGGGTAATGAAATTTCGGGAATTAATTTGTCTAGGTAACATATTTAAGTGATTAACATTGCAACATCACAGGTTAATGTAAGCACGAGATAAGCTATTGCAAATGCGAAATGCTCATTCACTAATAACCGGTGTAACTGACAGAATGTTGAATACAAGTACGCAAACGTGTATTCATTGTGTTGTAGAGGTGCCAGATATCAGTGGGATGGAGTTCCATGCCTGTTGCACTTGATCGGTCTGTAGAGGGACTGTTAATGCTGTTTGCGGATGCCACTGTGGTTGTTGTCCGACGATGTCCCATAATGCTCGATTGGAAACAGATTTGATACTGAGATGGCCAAGGCAAAATGTCGACACTCCGAAGAGGATGCTGGTTTGCAACAGTAGTATATGGGCGAGCTTATCCTGTTGGAAAACACCCCATGGAATGGTGTTCATGAATGGCAGCCAAACACGTCGAATAATCAGACTGATGTAAAAAGTTGCAGTCAGGGTGTGAGGGATAACCACGGAAGTGCTCCTACTGTCATAAAAAATCTTATCGCAGGCCGTAACTCCAGATGTAAGTCGAGTGTGCCTAGCACGCAGACAGGTTGGTTGCAGGTCGTCAACTGGGCTCCGTCTAACCGGCACACGGCCGTGAGTGGCATCAAGGCAGGACCAACTTTCATCAGAAAACATCCCGCCCTCCAATGAGCTCTCGCTTGACACCACTGAAGCCGCAAATGGCGGTGGCTTGAGGTCAGTGGTACGCCCGCTACAGGGCGTCTGTCTCGGAGCTGCCCTTAAAGAAACCGATTTGTTACGGTTCGTTGCATCAATGTGGTGCGAACTGCTGATCAGATTGCTGCTGCAGATGCAGAGCCATATGCCGAACACGATGGTCTTCCCTCTTGGTAGTGCCACGTGGCTGTCCGGAGCCCAGTTTTCTTGTGACCATACATTCTCGTGACCACCGCTGCCAGCAGTCGTGTATAGTGGCTACATTACTGCCAAGTCTTTCTGTAATATCGTACAAGGAACATCCAGCTTCTCGTAGCCCTATTACAAGACGTTGTTCAAACTCAGTGAGGTGTTGATAATGGCGTCTTTATCGCCTTAAAGGCATTCTTGACTATCGTCAACTCACCACGGCCAGTCTCGAAGGTAACTAACCCTTTAGACCGTTAGAGCGTGTATTTACAGCAAACCTGATTTGCGTCCTGATAGTGACGCCACATGCACCACTCTTACGTTCAAAAATGTTCAAATGTGTGTGAAATCTTATGGGACTTAACTGCTAAGGTCATCAGTCCCTAAGCTTACACACTACTTAACCTAAATTATCCTAAGGACAGACACACACCCATGCCCGAGGAAGGACTCGAACCTCCGCCGGGACCAGCACCACTCTTATGCGACTGGGGCGAAATCAGAATAGACATCATGTTTCACATGTAGGAACACGCCTACCAGCTTCCGCTTATGTAGCACACCTCCTTGTTGGTGCTGCGTTTTTTTTCCGCCAGAGTATAACCTGGTGCACATCTAAGCTTGTTGGTCTCACAGTGATGGCATTATCGTTGTGCGCAGTGTCCGGATCAACGATCAATTACAAACAAGAACTGAGGAACTGAGAGGAAGGAACGAGCATTGCACACGCTCGCCTTGTATGATCAAAGACTGATTTTATAACGAGCAACGGGCCTAAGCTCCTCGACTCTGATCCAGAACCGCGGCACAACTTTCAGTTAGTTACAGTGGCTATAATCGTGAATTTATGTAATTCTACACGCGCTGTGGCGCTTGTGCTAGCATCGCACCCGTGTCCACCCACCCAAGTCATGGCAGGTCAATAACTATTTACTTACATGTTTACAGAGCCACGTTGTTTCTCTTAAATTATGTCTGATCTAAAAATCTTTGTGGATTGTTGCCCTGAGTCAGTTTAGAAAATATAAGAAAAACGTTAGTGAATAGTTCACAGAAAAATAACAGAAGTCACTAATTTTTATACTGGAGGATGAAAAAATCTCCTGTCAAAGGAGAATAATTGTCAACTTCAGCCAGGTTGTACTGCCTATCATATTTCCGGTGTTCTTATTCGATAACAAAAAAGTGCTTCTGCGAGTTTTTTATTTGTGTTGTGATAGCATTAAAAGTGTCGTGTGTTACTAACCATAGTGCAATTGAACCTGCTCCAAAATTCAAGTAATCACTTCTGAGGAACGTAAACAATGAAGGATAATGTGTAAATGACTTCTCATAGAAACATGATTTATACATCCGACATGTTTCCAGTAGAACAGACGAGATGGTCTACAACATCTTTACAAGGCTGTCATCTGCAGGCAACTGTAAGGAGCTGTTTTGGACAATGCTTGATGCATCTGAAGTACAGAATTTCGCTATTTCTGTGTGAATTGACATTAAGTACCAATTGGTTATAAACTTCTACATATACAGGAATATAGAAAAATACATATGTATTTCTGTGTGAAATGTTCTTTGTAAACTCGTATGTAAACAGAAATATATATAAATATATATATGTAGAAATATACATGTATGGAATATATATATATATATATATATATATATATATATATATATATATAAACCTGCACTGCAAATTTTACTACTAATCCACGGTCGTGATAACCGCGGAGTTCGTGCTATATAAAAATTAAAGATTTTGAGGCCTGGCGTCTACAAACTGATTTTACAGAATCGTGTGAAGTACGGAATATGTTGAATAAAATAATTTCGGGTATTAGGTCACGTCATTATAAAACATTAAAGCAACTAAACTGCCCACGTTTCGACCGACTTACTGCGGTCCTCTTGAAGGCGGTTTAGTACTGGATACTGATGAGAGTCTTCTCCTGTATATTGTCTGTTCCAGTTATCTGGTGGCTACCGACGTCACATATCTGGGTTGTCACTTGCAAATTTGATGAGAGGTAACTTAGAGGGTAAAAGGCTGTACGATACGCAGTCGCCTGTGCTACTGTGGTGCTGATTGGAAGGCAACTCCAGTAGGTAATTGGTACGAAACAGCGCATTGGTAGGCTACTGTCTGTGCTACTCCAGTAAGTAATTGGTAGACAGCTCTCGCTGTTGATTGGTAAGCAATAGCAAATCCGCAGCTTGTACCCAGCGGTAGCGCTTTCCTGCAGCAAAGCAATAAGGCCCCACGACAGTTCTCTCGTGACCGCTGTTTGTGGTGTTAGATGTCGAAGTGGTACTGGCGGCTAGTAAACATACACGGTGTGTCAAAAAGATACTGATCGCGGAACACTACGGGATAAGTATTATACGAGGTTAATACCTTGTGGAAGAAAGTAAAAGAATTATTTTACAGAACGAAACTCGGTCGTTTAATGGCTACAACTGCGCAGGAGTTGTACGCTTCGCTGAAGAGATGTGTCCCTGACAGGACAGGAATCCTGTAGTGACATATTCCGTGATGCTGAAGGGACAGACACGGATGCAGTAGCCACGTTAAAATTATCCTACACAGACGATGGCGGGGCTCCAGCAAAAAGAGTGAAAACACTGTGCATGCGAAGCAATATGTGTCCTGCGCAGCAAAGAAAGAAAAACGAGCACTGGTGTCATAAACACACACCACGAACTAACGGCGCATGGTGTGTGTGGCCGCAGTGCATTAGATAAGGGAGTTGGAAAATGAACGGCGAATTCACGAAAACGACAAACGTGCTCGTGTGTAAAATTTTTGCACAGCTTGCAGCTTACACTACAAGCGCATGCAAATGTGTTTACCGATCTAGATTGGGAAGTGGAATTTCATAGCAGAACGTTCTTTTGTAGTTGCGTGTAAGTGGGAATACAAAATGTGAAAAAGTTCTCTTACGGCTTCAGTGTGTGATAAAGTACTCAAAAGCAGTGTACTTTATATAAGAGCAGAGGGTCAGAAACAGCTAGTTTTTATCTCTCTGAACCTAAAAAAAAGAAACCGAGTAAAAACATTGTTATTAAATTCCGCACTCTTGAGTATGAACAACTGTCAAAGAAGCAGTGTACCAGTGTTTGAACCTTCAGTGTACATGCAAAAAGTGCATCCTTTGAGAAGGACCTGTCGGACTCGACTGGCGATTCTTTGCATATGGCTGACATTTTCGAAGGCCACTGATGTAGCAGACAAAAGATTCTACACCGTCTCCACAGATTAGAAACACACAAAATTCTCCATATAGCCACACAGAAAGTAGTCCTGTGGTGTCAAACCTAGCGATCTCGGTGACCATTCTTTAAGTCCTTTCCTTCTGATTTTTTTTGTCAACGCCGCTAGTGAAGTGGACTGTATCAACCTCATACTGCAACCACACGAGTGCCGAGATATGAAAGGACTCATGCAAATTAGCGTGTCCATTACGCACTACTAACTTCCTACATTTACGGTTTTTGGGAAACTACACTTTCTAATTTAAAGTAGTTTGTTTCGATGTGCTCTATCATTCACTGAAGTTTGTAAATGTCGCTTTACCGTACCCTTTAAGCTTGTCATCACGAGAGCTACATCAGCTACGCTATATAAAATCGGCCGGTCGGTGTAAAGCGAATGGAGGGCTTTGTTTTAGTGGGAGGATACGCCGCCCAGATTTTGAGTCTACTTGTAAATTTCCTGAAATTACTTTTAATTCTCACCATTTTCAGTTCTGGACGTGATACGTGCGTTTCGGATATGTAGCGCCCATGTAGATGGTCAGAGGTTTTACCTCGAGTGTGTCATTGGTGAGTGGTCTTGTCGGTTTGGCAGATTCTTGAGAGAGAGCGATCCCGAAGCTGTGGAGCGAGTCTGGAGTGGGAGCTGGTGGACAGCGGGTGTTCGCGAGCGATACAGAGAGAGCTTTGCGCTCTGTTCTGTGAAAGACCAGAGGGCCTTGGCGAAGTGTCGCGGGCGAGGAGCGTCGACTTTGGAGCGGCCGCTTGCTGTCGGAACGTCTCGCAGGAGCTGCGCGTCGTATGGCCGAACTGGCTGTCGTCTGGGCATTGCGTGCCGTCTCAAGGAACTGTTTGCAGTACATAGTCCGCGTGAGTTGCTGTTCAGTCTTTATGGTGAGCAACTTTGTTTGAACGTTACTGGTTTGGCAGTAGTTCTTCGGTTCTCCTCTCTACATTGGCATAGTAGTTATTTGCTTTGGCTTGGTTGTGCCCGCGAT
Source organism: Schistocerca piceifrons (assembly GCF_021461385.2). Taxonomy (NCBI): domain Eukaryota; kingdom Metazoa; phylum Arthropoda; class Insecta; order Orthoptera; family Acrididae; genus Schistocerca; species Schistocerca piceifrons. The sequence continues at coordinate 730,323,099 of NC_060139.1, read as the reverse complement.
CTTAGTCCTCTCCAGCACGTCACGTTGTAAGCAACTTCCAGCTTGTTAACTAATTCTCATCAATTATAATTCCGGATTTTCTGCCCCTGAACTGAGGTGGACCTGGAAGTTAAAGTGCGGCTGATGAGAGCGGCTGATTGTGACACTAAAATTGTAAAATTGTAATAGTCTGAAAGATTATTACTACTCTTTAAAGATGGCTCAGTGTAACCTTACTATTTTTCATATTGTGAACTTTCGTTTTGTTACGGCGTAGTCAGCGTCGGCACTCCAGTCGGCAAAGCCAGCTGCGAGAAGAGGTCAGCCAATCGCACGCTGACCGACCTCCCTCCAGGACGACATCAGCGGCCCCTACATGAAGAGGACATAAGCGCCGAGCCCGATTGGTGGCAGCCGCATCGATAGCAGCTTCAACGTTAGCCACTTCGTTAGCTGACGCATCGTAGCTTCCTCATGAGCAATCTCTACGTAGCATAGTTGGAGCTGTCCGCTCCCGGTTGCTGAGTGATCAGCGCGACAGACTGTCAATCCAAAGGGCCCGGGTTCGATTCCTGGCTGGGTGGGGGATTTTCTCCGCTCAGGGACTGGGTGTTGTTCTAATCGTCATAATTTCATCCCCATCGACGAGCAAGTCGCCGAAGTGGCGTCAAATCGAAAGACTTGCACCAGGCGAACGGTCTACCCGACGGGAGGCCCTCGTCACACGACATTGTTTACAATTGGAGATCAGCAGTCACTGCAGTTCAGTTGACGGACTTTTCTCAGTAGCGGTCTCTAGGCCCAGAAGTGTTACCTGTGTTTGTCTATTCTGAAGAAGACTGATTCTTTTGTATGTCGCCCTTTGCTTGCAACACATCAGTATAATTGCACTTGTGGAAGATTATGTATAAAGGACTACCAGAATTTTCAGATCAAAGTTAAGTATTTGCACTTGTCTTCTTGTAATAAAACTCACCAATACCAGTTGTTTGATTGTTTGTCTAGCGAACCGAGTACGCGGGATTTCTAGGCAAAACACATTTAAAAGTTTATTTCCCTCTTCGAAGTTTGCTTAAGCTTTGGAGTAGTTTTCACAATTTATTTTTAAAAGGCGCTTCACAATTAATTTTCGCTATTTTAGTCCTCCCATTAAAGGTGGTGTGGAGTAATTTAAATTAAAAGTTGGAAAAGATTTTTATGCACCCTTTAAAGGTGATCCAGTCTAAATTGTGTTCTTTTGTACTCTTTGGTTTAAACTAAGCTTTAACGTTTTCCTTACGCTCTGGTTAGTGGTAGTGTGAAGCCTAAGTCTTGATCACTTGTTGATTAGAGGAGTGTGATGTATTAATTGTCTTTTGGCGCCTTTATATCACCTCAGCTTATTTGTGTAACGTTGCTGAAGTTATTCGACGCATAGCCAGTCACGCAGGTCAACTTAGACCACTAACGCGCGATCACTGTTTTACGCTGTTCTTAAACTCGTGGAAGAACTGCCTTTTGTCTAACGCCTAGGTAAATCTATGAAATTTGTGTGCCTGTTTATTTCCAGTTATCTGCAAATACTCAGTTTTAACACTGGAAAACTTTTAGTATTTTTAGATTTCTAGCCAAATGTTGTTTTAACTTCAGTTTCTCTGAACATTTGTTTTCAGTTTGTTTTACTAGTCATACTGCTGAGTTTGTTTGTAAAATCATATTTTGCTTAATTGTTTCAAGTTAAATTTTGCTTTAATCAAATTCTCTGTAAATATTGGTTGTGATTCTCTGCTTCACTATTTAGATTGCTGAGCCTGACTGTAAAGTCAAATTTGGCCTGATTGCTTCAACTTCAATCATTGCCTTAATTAAAGTCTGTACAAACGTTTGTTCTGAATCTCGGTTGCTCAGCTTGTCTATACAACCAAGTTGCTTAATTGTTCTACGTATAACACCAGCGTACTGTGTACCGGCAAGTAAAAGAAAAAAATATATATTTTGTCTGTATCCTCCACTTGGGGTCGGTCCTCCAGCAGTTCGTGTCCTTCTGTTCTACCATTACACGACGTCTCTGTCCTACTATGAATTTTCCGTATCGCATGGTAAGACACTTGCATGGCTTTTACTTCTGGTTAGGAGCTCTGTTTCCATGGACTTATTTCGCGAGTAAGGAACTCGTGAAGTCGCAGTTTCATCCCTTAATCCCCATACAACCAAACAGCCAACCAATCTGTTCGAAAGGGAAGGTGGAGGCATGTTAGAGATGAACATTCCATCGACGACGAGATCGTTAGATTCAGAGTACAAACTCTGTCTGGGAATGGACTGGGAAGAAAATCGGCAGTGTCTCTTTCCATCAGTATCTCAGCATTTTTAGTGGAAAGGGTCTCGGTTGTAGAATTGTTTTTATTAATAGCAATTACGTGCTTCGTCCATGTAAGATGTCAACAGGTTATCTGGAGACAGCAGAAAAAAATTGTCAGAAACGGTAAACAGAATGAGGCAAGGTTCTAAGCTGTGCAACCGTGTGTACAAGGGACATTAATATACGACTCGGTCTTTTTTAAAAGGGCATTACTCAAGAAAACCAACTTAGTGGGAAATAAAAAAAACAGTTTTAGAAGAAATATACCAGGAAATAAGAGTGTCTGCTCCTATGGACTAGTAGTAAAGGTGCCCCTTGACTGGTGTATACATTAATTGTTAAACGAATACAATTACATACAATGTTGTGGACACTTAAAATCTGAAAACATCCGCCAAAAATGAATTTGGTCTCTTAGGAAGAAGACACAGAACAAAATGTTGATATCTGGCCATATTGGTGAATTAAATGCTACAAAAGCTACTCTAAGCCACAGAAAATGAACACAATACTTTTAAACTTGCAAAAATGTCAGTAGTCCAGCTCAAAAGTTCCTCGTAGAATTGCATATGCTCACTTGGAATGTACTTCTGCATTTTTCTAAGCGTTGATTTCTCTGTACTTTAACTGGCACCCGTCCTGCTGGGTAGGCGGAATTTGCTGGTGTAGGAACAGGTTCTCGCTGATGTGTGGCTTACTAACCCGTTGATACACGTCGAACCTTGGATGAAAGCAACTCTGGCGCACGTATACACAGAGTGAAGCAAACTGCTGATTGAAAAGTTATATCTGTCACATCTTGCTTGTTCCTTATTTCTTAAGAAATTTCTTCTTCTTATAATATTTTGTCCACCAGCCCAAAGTTCAGAATATCAGGTGTGTCAACATCTGTAACTATAAATTTTCCAGGTTTTGTACGACTTTGTAGAATGCGCTGTGTTATTTAATGAACGGTGAGTATCTTGTCATTCTGTAGAAGCGTATTTGAAATGGTACCAAAGTCTCGATCACACGATAAAAAGCAGCGTTCTCTCACTGGGAAATACTGTTGAATTCGAAAAAGTTCACGGGCGAGCAGCCGGGTGCTAGTGTCCAACAGTTACAATATTTCGGCAGGCGACCACGTTGCCATTATCATGTGCGCTGACGAACTGACGACCGAGGCGCCGGCACCAGGCTTTTATCTCCCTCCCCCCTCTCGGCGACCCGAAAGCGGTCCGCTCCCAGGCGCGGTGCATCTAGCGTCAGTTCCGTTCGTGGTCTGCTCCCAGCGGCGCGTGCCGGCAGCATCTTCTTAGTACCTGTGTCTGTTCTCGAAGCCAGTTCGTGATGGGATATCTTCTTCCTCCTTTTAATCAGATTCAGAAGCGGGGTTCCCGTATGGCCGCCCTCTCTTTGCTAGAGATTTTCGGTTTCACGGGTTTTGTTTGCGTGAGAGCACGACAGGTTTCGTGACGTACTTCTTCCGCTGCTTCAGGTGGAAGTCATGCAGCTGCCTGTTCCACTGCACTGATGACATCCGTGATAAGTGCAGGTTTAGGAGTTGATTCAAAGTTGTGTCAAGAATTGAGAGCGCGTTCTCATCAAGTTCATCCAGCTGCCTAGCTGTGAGATTGATGATAGTCTTGCTAGGAGCCTCAGAAGGTTGTCGTTCTGATAAATGCTCGAATTTTGATGTCTGACGTCCAGTGGCTTTCCTCTGCGCAGAGCCCGCCTTGGTCCATGTGACACTATCGATTGACCTGGTTGGCCAGCTGTAGATATAGTTTGAGAAGTTCTCTGTTAGTCGAGTTTAGCCACCAGCGAGTAAAACGTATTCTCTCACGAACCATGGCTAGGCTGGCACGTTTCTTGATTCTTCTGGCTGTCGCTGAATCAATGTGATGCGTCACCTTGGCGAAGTTCGGCACCACACGCTCTTCACAGCACCTCATAAGGAATGCAAATGCACTCAGTAAACGGCTACTCCTGTGGCGCAGCTTGTCAAGTCTTTTCATGATGTAATACATCTCCTCCCCGTAAAGATACGTGATGTGATTCTTCAATTTCACCAGACTGGAGCAGCCTAACAAGTCGGCGGTTGCTGAACATTGTCTCTCGGAATTACACTAGATTGAATTACGACAAGATCAAGGCTGTGACACCGGCGTCCAAATACAGGGACTGTGTCATTAAAGAATCTGTCGAGATTCGAGTGCTGGAACCGCTAATCAATCGAGATAGCGGTTATATCCTTAGCGAGGCCTGGGAACCCACTTTGAATATGATTAAAAGGAGGAAGAAGACATCCCATCACGAACTGACTTCGAGAACAGGCAGAGACAGATACTAAGAAGGAGCTATGGCTCTAAGACCAAGAAGGAGCGGATCGCGAACGGAACGGATGCTGGACGCTCCGCGCCTGGGCGCAGACCGCGTTCGGACCGCCTGGAGGGGGTGAGTGAATAAAAGCCCGGCACCGGCGCCTCGGCGGTCGGACGCATTCCGAGTTGCGATGTCGAGGCGAAAGGACGTGTTTGACGATCGAGCGAAGGGTGTGGCGGATCGCTGTCCGGCGGGGTCAGCTCAGGCGACTGAGTTGCTCCCGTCGGCGGCCCCATCCGGCCCCCCACTTATGACGAACCGGCGCCGACTACCTGACAATGACTTGGATGTCTCTTCTGGTGATGTTTCTCGCTCCCAGGAGCGCATGCTCGTGCGCATGCACAAGCTTGCACATGGGGGTGACTACTCCGGTCGTGAGGACGACATAGCTGCCGTGCTTGCATACTGCAGGATCCGGAAGGCTGCTGCACTGCCGGGCACGGGGCGACAGGCGGCAGGTGAGCCGGTGGGGGCCTCGCCAGGCGCAAAGTCTGCGTCCCTGGCGACGGCGGTCTCACTGGGTGCGCCACAGGGGCCGGTCATGCAAGAGGTCGGTTCGCTCGTGGCTGCTCCTATGGCCCTGCAACATCAATAACCCGTAGCCATGCCAGTTTCTGCCCTGCCCAGCGCGAAGGGCACTACTGCGGTCTGGGCGGGTGCAAAGCCAGCTCAAGAGGCCGCCGTGATTGCCGACGACGACGAATTGCCAGACGAAAATCTTGCGGAGGCACCTCCACCGACCGGCCGATTCGTGCGGGGGTACCGCAGGGGTCGGTTCTTGGCCCCCTGCTGTACACCTTGTACACCGCTGACGCACCGCGGGTGGCGCGCGTGGAGTTGGCTCTTTATGCCGACGACACTGCGTTGTTCACCCGCAGCATGAACGTGGTCGCGATGTGCCGCCGACTCCTACTGGCGTGCGACGTCCTGGGGGCGTGGTCCACCAAGTGGCGTCTCAAATTTAACCCCGCCAAGAGCCAGGCGGTCGTCTTCACTCGGAGACGGCTGCCTCCTGCCCTGCCGCCTGTCTCGATCTCGGGAGGCCCCATCCCGTGGTCACCAGCCGGCCGTTACCTCGGTGTGACGCTGGACAGGCATCTCACCTGGCTGCCGCACATCCGTGACATCAGGGGGTGGGCGATTGGGCGTCACCGGGCGCTCTACCCACTGCTGAACCCCACATCCATCCTCCCCCCTCGACACGGCCTGACCGTGTACTTGGCACTCGTCCGGCCAGTACTCGAGTACGCCGCCGTCGTGTGGGGCAATGCCGCTCCGTCGCACGTTGCAATGCTCCAACCTGTCCAGAATCGGGCTCTGCGACTCGCACTCCACAAGCCGCCTCGTTACTTGACGCGGCTGCTTCATAAGGAAGCTGGTGTCCCGTTGCTGCGGGATCGCATCAGGCAGTCCGCCAGGGTGTTCTATGCTTCTGCAGAACACTCTGGCAGGCGTCTTATACGCGGACTGGGACACCAAGTCCACCGCAGGCCGACAACGCGTTGGCCTGATCTGCTGCGGGAGTAGTTTCTTCCGCAGCCCCTATGACGCTTTTGACGCAGCGTCCGCCCCCGCGCGGCCGCTCACATAGGCCAATCCTAACCGTGAGGCCAACCAATAGTTCTTGAGGTCCACACAGGAACAGCAGCTTCGCTGCTTAGCCTGTCTCCCTCCTGGTAGATGAAACCAGAGACTTACAGTGCAGTGCAGTGCAGTCCTCGGCGGTCAGTTCATCAGATCACCTGATGATGGCAACGTGGTCGCTTGCCGAAATATTGTGCCTGTTGGACACTAACACCCGACTGTTCACCCATGAACTCTTTCGAGATGAAGTACGCCGGGAGAAATTGAAGAACAACACTACTGTTGAATATGGTGGAAAATATTATCAAATGACTGACGGAACAGCCATGGGTTCGCCACTGTCATCAGCCATAGCTAACTTCTTCATGGAGGATTTCGAAGAACGAGCGTTGAACAGTGCTCCCTCACGTCCATCCTGCTTCTTCAGGTATGTTAACGATAAATTTTTAATCTGTCCACATGGCAATGAGACACTGCAGCAGTTTGTTGATCATTTGAATGGTATACATCAGAACATAAGATTTACAGTGGAGGTGGAGAAGGATGGAAAGTTACCCCTCTTAGATGTGCTGGTGGAGCGAAAATCAGATGCACGTCTAGGATATTTTGTGTGCAGAAAACCGACCCATACAGATTTATATCTAAACGCCCGTAGTTTTCACCACCCAGCTCAGAAGAGAGCTATGCTGAATACCTTGGTACACAGAGCAAGGACTGTTTCGGACAAGGATCATCTCGGCTCCGAGATTAACCATCTGACGACGGTATTCATAAAAAATGGATATTTCGATCGTGATATCAGATCTACTCTGGCGAAGAAACCAAGGAAGGACGCTGTTCGAGCAGATCAAGAGGACCAACACATCGCGCGGCTACCATTCTGCGGTGCAACGACCAGAAAGATCGGCAGATTTCTGAGCCGGCAGGAAATCAGACCAGTCTTCCGGCCATCCAGGAAGATTAAGGAAATGCTGCGATCCGTGAAAGATAATCTTGGCCTGAGAGTACCGGGAATTTACAGCATTCCTAGCGAGTGTGGGAAACGTTATGTGGGCCAGTCTATAAGAACTGTTGCCGATCGCTGTGTGGAACATCAGCGTCACCTGAAATACAGGTATCTAGAAAAATCAGCGGTGGCTGTGCACAGTTTGTTAAATAAACATAAGATTTTATTCGATGAAACAAGACTACTTGCTCACGCTTCAAACTATTGGGACTCTGTCATCAGGGAAGCAGTTGAAATTAGACTCTGTGAAAATAATTTCAACAGAGACTACGGTTATGCTCTCAGCAATGCATGGAAGCGCGCCATTGATAAAGAAAGAGCGCAGAGGGAGATTTCTTACATTCCTCGCAGTTCTCCGCCTGTTGCGATGGATGGCGCTGCAAGCAACGCTGGATAAAGCGCGCAAACAAAATCTATGGATATAGAGACCGCCACCTCAGTACGCGCCGGTTTCGCCGTGACGTCATCCAGCCAATGAGAAGCCGTCCACTGCTTATAAAAGCGGAAGCCTCACCGATCCACGACAGTCAGTTTTACCCCTGACGAAGATGACGGAGGTAGTCATCGAAAGCTTGGGATTTTATCCAAGCTTGACGCGGAAAGTAACCCGAGAACTTTTTATGTAAAATTAACCAAGATTACGGTTGGGTGGTGATACTAGCAGACCTGCCACACAGGAATAACGCAGGTAGGTGGTACCGACAGTTCTTGGAAACTGGATGCCTTTGTAAGGAGAAGAGTCCTAGTCGGCCTAGTGTGTCTGATGCAAACGTCGAAAGAGTCCACAACGCCTTTCACCAAAGACATTGCAAGTCACTTAGTAAAGCAAGCATGGGATTGTTCACGCCAAAGATTACGGCGTACAAAGTGTTGCATAAGCGCCTGCATTTTAAAGCGTACAAGGCGAAATTAGTGCAGACCATTACACCAGCAGACAAAGTAAAAAAGTGTGATTTTTGTGAAGGGTTGCAGTTAAAAATGAAGGACACTGATTTTGTAGAAAGCCTCATCTTCTGCAATTAGGTCACTTCCCGTGTAAGTGGGAACGTGTATACACGCATTGTCCATTTCTGGGTAAGCTAGAAACAACATACGCTGATAGAGCAACAGCATGACTCAAAAAGCGAACATTTTCTATGCGGTGTCTTGCGAGAAAGTGCACGCCCCATTTTTCATTGAACAACAAGCAGTGACGGTTAACTCATTTCGAGACATGTTGGAAAACTGGTTGTTATCACAGCTGAAAACTAGTTATGATGATTACATTTTGCAACTGGACGATGCTTCACCGGTGCTCCGCTTTTACAGGAATGTACGAGAGCTACTTAACCGTGTTCTTCACTAACGCTCGATTGGACGTGCTGCAACAGCAGATAACGGCCTTCTACCCTGTCCACGCTATTTGCTGAATTTAACACCCTGCGAGTTCTTTCTGTGGGGGTTTGTGAAAGGAAGAGTTTATGTACCACCAAGGCCGGTGTCCCTCGATGAAGTGTCTGATCGGATGAAGCATGCACTGCAGACCATCACGGAGGGCATGCTACACTGTGTATGGAAGGAATTTGATCACTGTGTCGTGTGACCAAGGATGCACATATTGAACGATTTTGAGTAATGCACCAAAAATATGGACAGCTGCCGCTGCTTATTCTGTACGATTTGCTCACATAAAGTAACAAATAGATTTATTATTAATTTTTACTACCACATCACTCATTTATAAGCACCCTGTATATCTGGGCGACAGAGGCTTCCTCTCGAATATCGTTGCCAAGCGAGAATGTTTACCGATTAAGGTAGAGAATGGTTCAAATGGCTCTAAGCACTATGGGACAACATCTGAGGTCACCAGTCCCCTTGACTCAGAACTACGTAAACATAACTAACCTAGGGACATCACACACATCCACGCCCAAGGCAGGATTCGAACCTGCGACCGGAGCAGCAGCGCTGTTCCGGACTGAAGCGCCTAGAACCGATAGGCCACAGCGGCCGGCTTAAGGTAGAGATAGAAATGCAACGACACTGGAGCTTTGAGCCGCTCCAAGAGGGGTGCCTGAGTCATTTAGTCACCAAACGTACTGCCTGTGGAAGCTAAGCTTCGGGGTTCGATTCCAATTACAAAACGTATTTTAACTCTCAGGAATTTACACTAGAATCTCATTCAAGAGGAACAGCGGGAGACGATCTGCATCCAAGTTGTTCCTCTAAATATGGGGCGAATGCTTGTGGTTCGTTCGTTAAACAAGGCTACGGCAGCTTCTTTTCTTGTCCATGTGCACTCAGGGTCAATGAATCGGACTTTATCATAGAGTTTACGCCTAGCTTTTCGTCCTCTCTTTTTCAACATATCTTTTATGACCGACTCAATTTTTCATTAATATCACTGTGCTATGTCCTTCAGCCAATACTTCACAACCTGGGAGATACTTATTTAATATGGAGCCTTTCCAGAAAATTTAAAATACCATTCAGATGAACGTGATATCCTGCATCCGTCTCCATGAGTAAAGGGTGGCAGTTGAGCAGTCGTGGATCAGGTTGACTGCTCAGTACATCCATTATTACGTGGATTTTCCGTTAAGAGCTGCAACAGCATGACCAAAAGGGTTTTACAGCGTGTCATGAAGATCACATTACTTCATTGCATATAGTCATTATCTGCTATCAAAATCACCCTGTTTCCATTCTTTTTTCATCTGTACTAGCACCCACTAGGTAAGAATAAGCAGAAAAAGAGGGAAAAGGAAAAAGAAACGGAAGTAAATTACTGGAAAATCAGTCAATATTTCCTCACAAAATGACGATATGATATCTGCGCAATGACGTAACAATTTCTATTTCGAACAACACTTATTCTGAAGATAACTGAAAGTAGTGGATTTAACTATAGATTATAACATAACATGTACTCCAGATTTCATATTAAGAAGTTGCACTTAACAACGCAATAACACAGACACCATTGGTTACTAATTTTATGGTGTACTACCCTAGGACGCCTTGTAGAACGTCAGACCAGTGTTGAATGTACCACAGCGTCATTACAAGATTTTGCTGACGGTTATCAAGCTCATAAAATTTTCGTCATAGGATGTTATCGATATGTGACATTCACTACTTGACGAAACCCTCCTGGTGAAACCTGAAATGGGTGGACTGAGCACCAATGTACTGACTGATAGTGGTGAAATTTTGTGAACAACTAGAGGAAGTAGCAAGACTGTCAAATTTCGCCACGTGTAGTAGTCATATAAGAATTACGAGTAGACAACAGAAATAGTTCTCGTTATTGAGATTTGAGAGTAGTAGATGGAATTTGAGCAGTGCAACTCTGTGTGAATTTGAGTGCGATAGCGTGATGTTCGGTTTTCAGGAGCCGTTGAGGAGGACAAGAATAGTTAAAGGACAGACTGTGAACCAGACTGACAGTGAAGAACAAATACATGTAAGATTTTTTTTGTTATGGATTGGTAGGGCAGTGATATGACTGGGTGCACTATGGTTGACAGTATTCATTAGAAACAATATTTCTTAAATACCCGGTAAATACCAGCTGTAATAGACAATTAGATGTCAAATTCCAAGATATCAACGTATGACCTTGAGGATGGCTTTAATGAATTTACACTTTGCTCTCAGCAATAATAATCATAATAACAGAATTACCTCAAAAATCATTCAAACTGTGGTTTAGTAGTAGCTACCCTAGAACTGGTCTCAACATGCTGCACGGAATGTACATAGCTGTCGTGATGTAGTCCCATCACAGAGGCCTACAGATCAACATGACTGCCATGCAAAACTGGTGTCCTTCGCTCAACTGCAATCACAGGCAAGGTGACCTGGCAATCGACGTACCATCCAACATGGGGCCAAGAGTCAGAGGCTGCAGTGCATATCGTCCCATGTATATGAGTTATTCACGATGAAGCAGCTGGGACATATGCATGAATAATTGGGGTGAAAGGAATGTTAAGGCAAGGGATGGGAAAGAGATAGGAAGAAAGTAATGACTTCCTGCCGCACAAGTAATTGCAACAATGCAATGGCGAAAGTTGAAATTTGTGCAGGACCGGAACTCGAACCAATATGCTCCGCTTCTCTTGGACAGTTGTCAGTTGCCTTGGCCATCCGGACACGCTTCCGTGAGACCCAAATTCCCAGCTTCCCGCTCATCGCACTTCAAAGATTCCCACCCATTAATCTCCTATTCGCACATTTCTGATTCCTGTTTCAGTACGGATGCACAACCAACGTCTGATCTCCTAAGGGAATTAGAGGCTGTGAGCAGGAGGTTAGTGGACGGGACTCGTTACGGTGCGGTGAGCAGGAAGTTGGGAATTTGTGTTTGACAGGTAGTGTGTCCGAATGACTGAGGCAGTCAAGGCAACTGTTCTAGAGAAGCAGAGCATCTGGATTCAAAATGCTTCAAATGGCTCTGAGCACTATGGGACTTAACACCTGAGGTCATTAGTCCCCTAGAACTTAGAACTACTTAAACCTAACTAACCTAAGGACATCACACACATCCATGCCCGAGGCAGGATTCGAACCTGCGACCGTAGCAGTCGCGCGGTTCCGGACTGAAGCGCCTAGAACCGTTCGGCGACCGTGGCCGTCAGAGCATCTGGGTTCGGCGCAAGTTGTCAGGTCTCGCTGTTGCATTGACGTAGTGCCCTGTGCAGCTGTAAGTCATTACTTCGCTCCCATCTCTTTCCCATCCCGTTTCCTTTCCATTCCTTTCACCCCAATTATTCATGCGTATCGTTCCACTTCGGGCAGTGCGGGACACCTGAGCGCTCTGTAAGGTACTGCGGGGTCACTCGACACTGCTGCATGCAAATTCAAATCCCATGCCGTATCATCATTACAAGTAGAGCTCTTATAGCGAAAGGACATGATTTGACAAAATCAAGTTTTGAGGAATCTAAAGGCGATGAGGATGAAAACTGTCAACTGAGGGAGGAGTTAACTAAAATATCAAATTTAGCTGCAAGCGTGGAAGAGATTCTGTTTATTATGGAGCCAGTAACGTCGAGATTAGACCAAGAACAGAAGGTGTGGTCTTCACAGAAGCATCCAGTTTCAGTTTGGTGCTCGGGTACTTATGGATGGGAGCAGAATGCTGGATTAGCGTGTTGCCTTACGTCATGGCTGATGGCCAGTGGAATACTGCTGACGCACATAGGTACAAAGATGAGTTGCAACAACGCACACCAGCTGACACAGATGACAGTTACCATGCTCTCCTGTATTTTAAATTTGACAGTGATCTAATTTGCCCGAAACAGGCAATCGCAATATGAAAAGGATGTTGCTATCGCCAATAGTATGAGAACCCACTAAGTTCTTTTTTTTCCTGTCTTTCAACCAAATGCCATTCTACCACTTACATACATAAATTAAACTGAGTTCCACCGTTCACTTTCGATTGCTTCCCAGAACAGTAGCGAACCTGTTGCGATGAAGCAGTAGACACTTGCACTCCTGTAGAAGCCATGTATCTGGGCTTCTGGAAGGTGTTCAGTACAGTTCTGCACTGCTGTCTAATGAATCTGACCAGCTGGCAAAAATCAAACAATGGAAAATCCAGGATGGAATGAAACAATATTATGAGAAGGAAAGTTGCTACTCGCCTTATAGCGGAGATGCTGGGTCGAAGATAGGCACAACAAAAAGACTCTCACAATTAAAGCTTTCGGCCATTAACGCCTTCGTCGACAATAGTCACACACACACACTCACTCACTCACTCATTCATGCAAAGGCAATTCACACATACGACTGCAGTCTCAGGCAACTGAAACCAGCAGCACCAGTGCATGATGGGAGTGGCGACTGGGTGGGGGTAAGGATGAGGTTGTGGCAGAGAGGAGGAGCGGATAGTATGGTGGGGGTGGCGGACAGTGAGGTGCTACAGGTTAGACAAGGGCATTCCACAACAACACCCTGTCTTTTTATTTCTCTCCTTTTCAACCGCATCCCCCCTCCCCCCTCTACCCTCCCCCTGCCCGCTGTCTAACCCGCAGCACTTCACTGTCCACCACCCCCACCATACTATCCCTCTTCCTCCCTGCCCCAGCCTCCTCCTTTCCCCCACCCAGTCGCCACTCATGCACTGGTGCTGCTGGTTTCAGCTGCCTGAGACTGCAGTCGTATCTGTGGGTTGGCTTTGAGTGGGTGTGTGTGCATATATGTGGCTATTGTCGACGAAGGCCTTAATGGCCGAAAGCTTTAATTGTGAGAGTCTTTTTGTTGTGCCTATCTGCGACCCAGCATTCCACTATATGGTGAGTAGCAACTTTTCTTGTAATATTGAATTTGACTGGATTGAAGAGATTCTAGCAACAGAGTAGAGCTTGTCATTCTGAACAGAAATAAATTTTCCGGTGTAAAAGTAATGTTGGGTATACCCTAATGAAGTATTATAGGACAATTACTTGGGGATAACGTCGGAAATCACATGAGGCTTTTCGCGAACGACACTGTTGTATACAGAGAAGTTGGAACACCAGAAAATCGTAGTGAAATACAGGAAGACCTGCAAAGAGTCAACGTTTGTGGAGATTCACTGGTAGAATCCTCAGGAAGTGTAGTTCAGCCACAAAAGAGGTAGCTTACATAACCCTCATTCTACTAATACTTCAATATAGCTCGCTAGTCTCGGCTCCAAATCAGAAATTATGGCAGGGGAAATAAAGAAGATCGAAAGAAGACCAGCGTATTTCGTTACCGGTTCCTGTAGTGAGCCTGAAAGCGTCACGGAGATGCTGAGTCAACTCCACGGTTTGGTTTACTCCTATAAATCCGAGTGCGTACGTTGCTAGAAAATGAACCAATATGTTGCTTCCTCCTACGTACATATCGCGAACTGACCGGGAAGGTGAAATTAGATTTGAGCTCGCAGGGAGACTTACCAGCAAGCGTTCTTCCCGCTGACCGTTAGCGACTGGAGCAGGATAAGGGGGAAGCGACACTGGTACATAAAGTACCCTCCGACACAAACTGTAAGGCGGCTCGCGGAGTGTAGATGTAGATGTAGAAGTGAAACGTGATGTGGACGCATGGGAATATGAATTGATAATTGAGAACTAACTATGTGTGAATGTGAACTTTTCAGGCATGCAATACTGATGAAAAGATATCGGGTTTCCAGCCGAGTGGCAGTGTTAAAATAGCACGAGGTTTCTAAGGCCAACCCGAAAGCTTACCAATGAGTGGTGAATGTTGAGTATTGACGCACTTTATTAAGACCAGAATGCCATACATTTAAGTATTAAATATTGATTACACTTGCATTGTATGTGCTGTCAACATAGTGCAGAAAACCATTGCAGAGGTATTCTGCTTAAAATTTTATTAAGACTGTCATTTCTAAAATTCCACATGTTCATTACTATACATCTTGTCACTATTGTTGCACTGTGAGCACAGGCGGTAAATTTTCCATAAGTCGAAAGTCGCCTGTAATCAATACTTCACTCATAATAAATTTTTCTCTTTGTATGTGCTTTTGCCGAAACTTTATGTTTTCTTTTTCCATCTCATCTGCTAAACTTATCCTGTTGTTTCCTGTCCAACAGGAATTTCTTATCTCTGCCTCATATCAAACTGTATGTGCTTTTGCCGAAACTTTATGTTTTCTTTTTCCATCTCATCTGCTAAACTTATCCTGTTGTTTCCCCTCGTCTTCTGACGGCGAAAGTTTTTCCTCCACAGTAATTCCATCTGTTAGTTGTTATAGGTTTCTGTTAGATATTACTCACATTGGACAAAAAAGTAATGAGTAAACTACTTAATTTTATTAAGACTGTCATTTCTAAAATTCCACATATTCATTACTATACATCTTGTCACTATTGTTGCACTGTGAGCACAGGCGGTAAATTTTCCATAAGTCGAAAGTCGCCTGTAATCAATACTTCACTCACAATAAATTTTTCTCTTTGTTCTCCGATGATAATGCTTCTAGTAGTGTACGTTAATGCTTGTAATCGACAGCTGCTACTCAATTACCTCTTCTTAGTCCATCTGTTTCTCTAGTTTTGCAGTACGACTGTGGAACCAATTGTCCTCTAACTTGTGTGTTACTGAAAACTTGTCTGCACTCAAGAGTAGCTCGAGACTTTATCTTTTATCATCGGCATAGCCTCGCTCTGGGCGTATCCAAGCTGCATCATTTCTGTCCAACAGGAATTTCTTATCTCTGCCTCATATCAAACTGTATGTGCTTTTGCCGAAACTTTATGTTTTCTTTTTCCATCTCATCTGCTAAACTTATCCTGTTGTTTCCCCTCGTCTTCTGACGGCGAAAGTTTTTCCTCCACAGTAATTCCATCTGTTAGTTGTTATAGGTTTCTGTTAGATATTACATTGGACAAAAAAGTAATGAGTAAACTACTTAATTTTATTAAGACTGTCATTTCTAAAATTCCACATGTTCATTACTATACATCTTGTCACTATTATTATTTGATCATGATCATTGTGATGATGATCTTCGTCATCATCATTATTGCTGTGATATATTGATCTTGTACCACACAAATTGTAATGTGTATTCAGTGAGGAAGTCTGGTTAGACGTAACAGAGGTTGGCAGGCAGTATAAGTAGATAAACGAATAAACAAAATCAATGGTTGGTTGGTTTGTGGGGGTTGAAGGGACCAGAGTACAAAGGCCATCGGTCTCTAAAATGAATGTCTTTGTGTTGAAGGAAGATTAGGACTTGACATTTCGGGGACGACGAGTTCATTAGAGAAGGATCCACGCTTGATCTGGGAAAGGATGAGAATGAAAATTGGCCATGTCCTCTTCAAAGAACCCACGATGAGGGAAAATCACGGAAAACCGAAATCTGGTTGGCCAGACGAGGATTAGAACTGCCGTCGTCGCGATGCGAGTGCATTGTATTACCTCATAGCTACTTAGTTCGGTGGCAGCACACTGAAATCAAGCAAACAAACTGACCTAAGGGTAAGTGAACATTTTAGAGTGTGACAGGGCAGTGAGAGCAGTGTGCGTTTTTTGCGAGAATGTACGAAAAGTCTTTCCGATTGTAGGTCATCGTGTGTAGTCTAGTCAGTTACACTGGCAGTGTCATTTCGGCTGCAGTGTGCAAGTAGATGAGCGTACCGTGGGACGGCAGGTACTCGGACAACAACACGCTCTTATTTTTGCAGCCACGTCGAGTGAGGTGCACCAAGTCCAGGGCAGGTGCTGCCAATGGCCTTGCTTGTTCAGCGGGTGCTTACACACTGTTACCGCTTATCCGACTGTCGAGATGTGTAGTTGGTCCTGACGTTTCGCCCGCGGACGACTGTGACCATCCACGTCAAGACGCCATTGTGGCTGAATTTCTCGTCGGTGGAGATATCCTTTCCTCTGCATGGAATGACCAGTGAAGCTTACGGATCATTTGATTCCCGCCAAGCGTGTCCGGGGTGTGCAGCCCGTCAACCGCCAGCAACAGCAGATCTTTGCCAGGAAGCGGGGCAACTGCCATTAGAGCTCCTTAATGTGGTATCGTCCAAAGATCACGACGTCGTAACGAAATTGGCACCTCGTATCGGTACAGAGAAGAAACGATGTCTCGCCGGGAACCGTAACCACAAATGAGAGACGCTGGTAGAGCCACACTTTGTCTCAGGTTCGCAGCGCCACTGTATCGAGACGCCAATATACAACCGAGCAGAGGAAGTCTTGCCCCCAGTTCGTGATTAACAATTAAGACGACAGCATCGTCTACGTAGGGCACCACTGTATATTATGTCTTACGCTCAACTTTAACTGTGAACGTTAAGCCTATGTACTACGTTCTTGTAAAACTGTCAGTTTCAAACAATACTTCAATATTCAGAGAGAGTTGTAAATGCTCACAACATCCACGTGGAAATGGATTATACAAAGTTAAGTAAAACTTCTTATATGTATCGTAATAAAGTGAACTAATATTTTACAAGTTCTAGTTCTCTTTCGTTCTTCTGTCGGAGCAATTAAAGAACCCACAGTTATACCGGTCGACTGTAGTTTCGTCAGGTTTTAACACTTAAACCACTCCAGAGAACGTGTCAACTCACTGCCCAAGCGTGTGTGGCATATTCGCCATCAATATTTTTGTTGTGTATGAGATTTCTTGCTTATATAAGGAGCATAGCTTCACCTAAAGAACTCTTCCATTATTTTTCTTTGTCGCCTCTACGAGTGTGGCTGAACTGGCAGCAGCACAATATGCCACTCTTCAGCCACAAGCATTTAAAATAACAACCAAAAAATACTTTTAAAACATACTTACCCAAAGAAACCTAAATGTAAACAGTGGGAAGAGGCCCTGAAGAACACACGATGTCGGTCGGCCGCCGTGTACACATCCGCTATGTGACATCATGTGGATGCTTTGTGGGGGGGTTGTCGACTTTAACAGACACTGGAGCCGCTGTTTCTCATTTAGCCAGCCCCTCAGTTGGCAACACGAGGCTGAGTGCATCCCGTACCAGCCCTCCCATTGTGGCAGCACTGGGAATTGAATCTGGGTCCTCCACTTGATACTTGGACGTAATAACAATTTAGCTACAGCTTTTCAAAATTGTTAAAACAGGATTACGCATTGACGGTATTAAAAAAAGCTGTCTTTTTACAATAAATTCTAAAAAGCCTGATGAAGAACTTGACTGCACCAGAAAGTGGAGGCACATGCAGTCGGAGGTCGGAGGCTGAGTGGGTCTGGTGCTGTCAAGTGTGGCGTATCAGTGAATCAGATAAGTTGTGTTAGACGATGAATGTAATATAGTAGGGAGGCTGATGAGGAAACTTGGCACTTGGTGTTGGTGTAACTAAGATGAAAGCCTGGAGGGAGGAGCAGGAGAGGATGAGAAGGCTAGAGGGAACGTTGGTATGCACCGATCAAAGTGGCGCTGTTGTAAGACACTGGACCCGCATTCGGAAGGGCGGTGGTTTAAATCCCCGTCCTGCTGTCCAGCTGTGGATTTCCCGTGATTTCCCTAAATCATGCCCGGATGGTTCCTGTCAAAGGGCACATCCAATTTGCTTCTCTATCCTTCCTCAATCCGTGCTTGTGCTGGATCTCGAATGACGAGACGTTAAACACTACTCTTCTTCCCCTCCTTGATAGTGTGTTTGATCTGGTACGAAGCGTAAATGTCAGGGCCCGTTTCAATGCCGGGAGAGCACGTTTGTTAAAATTGCGCAAGGAGAGGCTATGGTGAGTGACACGTGTATGGATGGCGGGATGTACGTCCTGGTGTAGGAGCAGCAGGTTCAGAAATTGGGGGGGGGGGGGGGGGACGTTGCGATTACTTGAGTCGAGTTTACGGGATGTACAGAGTATACAGAGGTGTTCCCTGTGTGTGAAGGATTCATCTAGACGAGGATAAACAGTCGCGGAAAGCAAGGCGGAGTTCGTGGAGTTCAGTGATTTGAAATATATAATTTTGGTACAGCAGGTATCTTGGCCTATATAAATTTTTCGAATTACTTTTGTTGACTGTGTTCTGTAGGAAATGTGATTAATGTTTACTTTATTCTGCAGCCCTTATAACATACTGTTCGCGAAGTGTGCCTTTATTTCTTTATTATTCTTATTTACCCAGAGTATGTCGAGATTTTAACTTCTCGCAATTAAGTTTAAGTTACTTTTTCGAATTTTTGTGTCATCTGCATTTACTGGTGCATCACCGTCTGCTGCGGAAGAGGCGACCAGCTACCGGTGCGGAGGCGCTGAGAATGAGTGACAGCGTCAGACCACATGGGGAGGGGGAGGGTCAACAGCTGCCACCTGTTGCTCACCGCGAAGCGCGGTGGCGGAGAAGACCACAGTCGGCACTGCTTAAAGGCTCTGGAAATACAGTAAGCAGGCGTGAGTGCGGCTGGCTCTGGGCCTTTTCAGAACTTTATGTGGTTAAAAGTGGTGCTTCAGCAAAACAAGTACGGACAGAGCCGGTATAAATACTCGATATTTTAATCAAAGGTATCGCAATTATTGAGGAAAGCATCCTGGTCTAGGGGCAATCGTCTAATAGCCGTAACACCGGGCGGACGTGTAAGTTCCTATGGACCAAACAGCTGAGGTCATCGGTCCCTAGGCTTACTCAGTACTTAATCTAACTTAAAACTAACTTACGCTAAGGACAACATACACATTCATGCCTGAGGGAGGACTCGAACCTCCGACGCGGGGAGCCGCGCGAACTGTGGTAAGGCTACACGTTAGCGCGCGGTACTATGTCGCTACTTCCTTCAAGTTATGACCAACAAAGGCGTTATCTAACCGCCGTGTGACTATAGAGATTACCTTCCAAGCGGAACATGTTCGACCTCAAGTACACGAACTGGTACAGTTCATATGTGACGAACTTCATTTCGCGACTCAAGATGTCGCAGGAAAACACTACACCATCAGAAACAGTGTCGTGTACATCAAACTGCGGACCGAATAAGTTTGTTGTGTGTCGTTCACCCAGGAACTGAAATTGAAATACCATGATGGTCATGCCATAGCTGTTTCGGTTGATCACGCAGGGTTTGGCCTCCACGCCCTGAGTGTTTTCGATCTTCCTTTTTAGGTACAGTAAAATGTGGTCGTATCTGTCTTTCGACCTTACGAAAACGTCGTCAGTCACGTCATAGAAAAATGGCAGACCTTCGAGATCTACCGCGTCTTACATGGCGTGAGTCACATCATACTTGAACTGACGAAGACTTGCCTTCTTATTTGATGATTAGCGACGTGCGGGCGATCGTAATTTACGACGGTCAGCAGCGAATTTGTGCGGGCTGTGACTAGGAGTGGCATGTCTGGTCGGATTGCCCCCTCACGCGCCTTTCGGGAGGACGACGGTTCAATCCCGTCTCCGGCCATCCTGATTTAGGTTTTCCGTGATTTCCCTAAATCGCTTCAGGCAAATGCCGGGATGGTTCCATTGACAGGGCACGGCCGGTTTCCTTCCCCATCCCTCCCTCACCCGAGCTTGCGCTCCGTCTCTAATGTCCTCGCTACATAATTCCCCGAGGAAACGCAAGAAACGTAGTCGTATGCCATCTGACGATCTTCTCCTCAGGATGGGCACACGGTATGGCGATCCGACGTTGAAAGACACGTCGATCTCAGATGGCCTGCTGCTGAGTGTGCCTCCATCTCCACCTACCTCAGCGGTTTGTGCTCCGCAGCCTGTGAATCCTTCCTCTCCGCCGACTGCACCTTCTGTTGACAAGCCGTCTCTGGAGGCCGACGACGTGTAGCGGCGTCCTGATGATTCTGCCCCTGGACAACGCACCGGTGCTATATCTCTTTTTCGGGTGGACCACGTAGAGAAGGAATCAGAATGGCCTGTGAATACCGTGGGTGGGCGCGTTCGCCAGTTGTGCCCCCATTACAGTAACTACTGTGGCTTCAACTGTCTCATGGATGCCGCTGGTAGACTCCATGCATTGACAGCAGAAATGCTGAAACAGACATATCGCCTATCACGATCAACGTCAGAGCCTTCTGTGGCCCACATAAACTAGCGATGCCCCACGATACACTTCGTGTGGCGGATTTAGACATGGCCCTTTTACGAGAAGTGGTTAACCATTTGCGTACATCCCTTTCGTCTCCCACACGTCAAATACTGGTAGGTAGCCATCCTCATCCATGAAGGGTTACCCACCGACGACGTCCGGTACCTTGCAGATGCTATCTAAACCCACAAGGATGCTCTGTAAATCAAAGAGCCTGGCAGAGGATTCATCGAACCACCTTCACAATAATTCTCTATTACTCCAATCTCGACAAGGTCGCGGAAAAAGCGACCACCTATATCTTTCCGTGCGAGCTCTGATTTCCCTTATTTTATTATAATGATCGTTTCTCCCTATGTAGGTCGGCGTCAACAAATGTTTTCGCATTACTAGGAGAAAGATGGTTATTGAAATTTGTTGAGAAAATTCCGCTGCAACGAAAAAGGCCTTTGTTTTAATGTTGTCCCCCCCGTGACAGTCTCTCCCCTATTTCGGGATAATACAAAACGTTCTGCTCTTCTTTGAACGTTTTCGATGTAATCCGTTAATCCTATCTGGTAGGGATCCGAGCCCGCGCAGCAGTACTCCAAAAGAGGGCGGACAAGCGTAATGTAGGTAATCTCTTCAGTAGCTCTGTTACATTTTCTAAATGTTCTGATAATAAAACGCAGTTCTTGGTTTGCCTTCCACACAACATTTTCTGTGTGTTCTTTCCAATTTAAATTGTTCTTGATCGCAATTTCTAGGTATTTAGTTGAGTTTACAGTCTTTAGATTTGACTGATTTATCATGTGAGCGAATTTTAACGGATTCCTTTAAACACTCATGTGGAAGACCTTACACTTTTAATTACTTAGGGACAATTGCCAATTTACGCACCATTCAGATATCTTCTCTAAACCGTTTTCCAATTTGTTCTGATCTTCTGACGAGTTTACTAGACGATAAACGGCAGCAACATCTGAAAACAACCTAAGACAGCTGTTCAGATTGTCTCTTAATCGTTTATATAAATAAGGAACAGCAAAGGGCCTATAACACCACCTTGGGGAATGCCAGAAATCACCTCTGTTTTACTCGATGACTTACCGTCGACTACTACGAACTGTGACCTCTCTAACAGGAAATCACGAATCCAGTCTCATAACTGAGATGACATTCCATAAGAAGGCAATTTTACTACAAGCCGCTTCCGTTGTCAATAGCACTCTACACTTTGTGTGTGTGTAAAGACCTAGTTGTGTTTCACAAGAACGCTGTTTTCTGAATTCATATTAATTGTGCGTCAATAGACCATTGTCTCCGAGGTAATTCATAATGTTCGAACACAATATATGTTGCAGAACCCTGCTACACATCGACGTTAACGCTATGGGCCTGTAATTTAGTGGATTACTCCTACTACCTTTCTTGAACACTGGAGTGACCTGTGCAACTTTCCAGTCTTTGAGTACGGATCTTCAAAAATGGTTCAAATGGCTCTAAGCACTATGGGACTTAACATCTGAGGTCATCGGCCCCTTAGACTTAGAAACTACTTAAACCTAACTAACCTAAGGACATCACACACATCCATGCCCGAGGCAGGATTCGAACCTGCGACCGTAGCAGCAGCGCAGTTCCGGACTGAAGCGCCTAGAACCGCTCGGTCACAACGGCCGGCTACGGATCTTCCGTCGAGCGAGCGGTTGCATACGATTGTTAAGTATGGAGCTATTGCATCAGCATATTCTGAAAGGAACCTAACTGGTATACATTCTGGACCAGAAGACTTGCTTTTATTAAGTGATTTAAGTTGCTTCACTACTCCGAGGATATCTACTTCTAAGTTACTCATGTTGGCAGCTGTTCTTGATTCGAATTCTGGTGTATTTACTTCGTTTTCTTTGGTAAACGAATTTCGAAAGGCCGCGTTTAGTAACTCTGCTTTCGCAGCACTATCGTCGATAGTATTCCTGTTCCCATTGCTATCACGCAGAGAAGGCATTGATTGCGTCTTGACGCTAGCGCTTTCTGCCAGGTTTCGAGACAAGGTTTCGTTTTGGGGACTATTATAAGCTTCTCGCATTGATGTCCGCACTAAATTTCGGTGTAAAAGATCGCCATTTCTGGAGATTTTGCGTTTGTTTAAATTTGTCAAGTTTTCTTCGTTGTTTCTGAAACAGTGTTATGACCCGTTTTGTGTACCAAGAGGGATCAGCCCCAACGTTTGTTAATTATTTGATATAAATTCTCAATTGCTGTCGATACTATTTCTTGAATTCAATTCACATCTGGTCTACATTTACATTGTTAATTTGGAAAGAGAGGAGATTGTCTTTCAGGAAGGCGTCAAGTGAACTTTTATCTGCTTTTTTGAATAGGTATATTTTTCGTTTATCATTGGGGGATTTGGGGGTTAGAATATTGAGTCTCGATACGACAATCCTATATTCACTAATCCCTGTATCCGTTTTGATGCACGTTATTAGCTCAGGATTATTAGTTGCTAGGAGGTCAAGTGTGTTTTCACAATCTTTACTATTCGCGTGGGCTCATGAACTAGCTGCTGGAAATAATTTTCAGAGAAAGCGTTTAGCACAATTTCGTATGATATTTTATGCGTATCTCCAGATTTATTATCGCCAACACATCGAGGGTAAATTAAAGGCACCACCAACTATAATTATATGAGTCAGGTACGTGTTTGAAATTAAGTTCAGGTTCTCTTTGAACCTTTCAGCTATTGTGTCATTTGAGTTGGGATGTCGGTAAAAGGATCCAGTTATTTTATTCCTGTTGCCAGGAAGGACCTCTGCCCATATTAACTCACAGGAACTATCTGCTTCAATTTCGCTACAGAATAAACTACTTCTAACCTGTGTTTACTCTATCCTTTCGGAACACCGTTACGTTCTTCGCAAACATTTCGGCTGAACTTCTCTCCGGCTTTACCCAGCTTTCAGTGCCTACTACGATTGGAACATCATTGCTTTGTATTAGCCTTCTTTTTGGAAGTGGTCTTACCTCTTTTCGGGGGGCAGCAAGATGCTTTGGTGCTGGGTGGTGATTTTGATTCCACAATCCATCCCGAAGATCAGCTGCCATGTCATTCGCCTCGCACAGAGCTTGCCGTGATAGTCAACTATCCCCAACTCGTGGACACGTGGGAACACTTTCACAGCAACTGCTTTCGTTTCAAGCGCTGCACCACACATTCTTCCAGTCTCGCTCATCACTTTTATATCTCACGCTCGCTAGTGGGAGTAACCTGACTGGCTGAGATGTCTGCACCGCCCGCCAAAGGGTGAGATATGGGAGAGGTGCTTGGAAGCTGAATGGAGCCCTAGTGTCAGCATCTTATTGAGATGACGTGGTATTCATGTCGTTGCCGCCATGGTGCTTACACATCTACCTTCCCGTGGCGGCTGTGCTGTGCTAAACCTGTCTTCCGACGGGCCATGATGGCATATGGCAGAGACCCGGCAGTTCGGAGGAGACGAATACTGAAGTTTTATTACCAAGTGTTGAGGGACTGCTCTACGATACATTTTTCGCCTGAACCAAGCGTAATAGTGAACTGCGCCAAAACACAGGTCACAGCCCTCATGTGCTGCCACCTTGAAGGGACAATGGTGTGAGTTCGCACTTGTGACACATGGCTTTGGAAGCTCTGTCAATGTACGACCTTCTAGTGGACAAGCGACAACGGCGCCGGGCTCTGATTCGAACCGTCACTGATGATGAAGGCAGGCAACATGGCCCCCAGTCCGGGATTGAACACGGCCTTCACGCACCTTATACTAGATTGTACGCTAACTGCCCCTATTCGCCAGCTGTTATTGAAGAAGTCGTTTAGCTCACGTTCAGCACGATACCAGAGGACGCGGCAAGGCACCAGTAACAGAAGACGAAGTCCTCGACGTTATCCGAGAGGGAGATGCTAACAAGTCACCTGGCCCTGATGGAATCCCCCTCGATTTATACCGTGCTCTCTGACTTCTCTTAGCGCCCACATCGACTCTTATGTGTGGAGAACTGATGTGCCCCGCGGTGAGGGTCACCAGTGACTTTCTAGAGGGCCTCAATGTCCCTACTCACGAATCCCATTGCGGTCCACACATCAGACCTTTTTGACCATACTAAATAGCGACATGAAGGTTTCTACACATGTTTTGACAGCAGGGCATAAGAGGGCAGCCCGTCATGTCATATCCAATGATCAGGCGTCGCTAGGTGGAGTGCACAATATTTGGACAGTGCTCTACTGGTACAAGAATCTGACTGACTTTGCTCGAGTTCAGTATTTGCCTCTGGCATCCTTAGAATTCAACCAGGCGCCGAGCGGTTCTAGGCCCTTCAGTCTGGAACCGCCCGACCTCTACGGTCGCAGGTTCGATTCCTGCCTCGGACATGGATGTGTGTGATGTCCTTAGGTTAGTTCTAGAGGACAGATGACCTCAGATGTTAAGTCCCATAGTGCTCAGAGCCATTTGAACCAATTCAACCAGGCGTTTGATCTGTTCGAGCAGGCTTTTCTTATGGCTGTCCTCCGTCACATAGGATGCCCAGAAGATATTTATTGTTGACGTAGTCATACATTCCTGTGCGGTGCGACATCCTGGTTCCTGTATAATGGTAGGGCTCACATGACTGATTCTGATGAGGTGTTCGGTGCAATGGAGGTGTCTCCTGTCAGCGCTGCTGTACGCCTTCACCCTTGAACCATTATTACAAGTATGAGCACTACAGCAACGACTGATGGATATGTCACTAGGTGGAAATCGATTTTGCTGCACTGCACATTTCTGAGAGAACCCTTGTAATTTCCACCGAATTGGTTTGCGTGCCTCAGCAACATTATGCTCAGATCTCGACATGCTGTTATATACTAAATCAGTTTACATATATTCTGAGACTACTTCATAGCTACTGCCTTGATAAAACTAAGTTCTTCCATTAGTACTGTGCCGACTTCTTCAATTCTGTCATTCAACATCTCAGGTTTCCTACCTACTGCCTCAATAAAACTTTACAGTTTCATTAATTTTACATTGATTGCCGCGTTATTTCTATCACCAATAGAAGTATATGTGTTAAGCCCTTGGAATGAGTGTATGCCATATATGCATATTTCTCCATAACCTAAAGTATATTGATACCGTTGGGTATTGGTACACTACCTTTTAAGCAGAAACTCCTGGAAGTTTCGTTTATATCGCCTATCATCCAATTTCCTCCATTTATCAATAAACACAAAACCGTACTTTGTGTGATTCCAGCAATCATCATATTTGCTAACAAATTTATTAAACATCATGTCAGTTCCCAAATGCACCTCATAAACATTTTTAAATCTGTATTGTACAGTTTGTGTTATTCCTTACCAACTGCTTTCGAATGCTGGAACGGTCATAGTTCGGATAAGAGATATCAACTTTCATGTGAAGGCCAAAACAAAATATTTGTATGTTGGATTCTAGTTTTCCGCTCCTACATCGTCAAATATGAATGCCATGCCATGCCATGCAATCCATCAATGCCATGCAGAATTTCCTGCAATACTTAGGTTGAAAATAGGATTTTTGAAAATATATATAATGATCCAAGCGAATCTCCACAGGCTGCGATAATGGGCACAGAACAAGACTAGTCTTCCTGCAGTCAGATGACTTGACAATCAAAGCACATATGTTACCAGTAAGTTGTGAATCTTTCCTCTTATTCTTCCAATTTCCAGCATCGTTGTAGGATCTGTTGCTTACTACAGGACCCTTGTGATGAGACTGTTTCATCCACCTGGTCATTTATATTAGTATATAAAATGTTTTGTAGAGCAATAAATAATACATATGTAGTTTGTACACAGTTTTTTTTATAAATTCTTGCACATGATGCATTACGTGAAAGTGCTTAAATAAAATTGTAGTTCTGTGCCTATATCTGGCACAGCTGCTTCAGATATTTCCACTTGTATCGATGTACAGCATGAAACATAGAGTTCAACGATAGTTTCTCCTGATGGTTGAAAAGATTTGCTTGCCATCTCCAACAGATTGCTGCACAATTTCTTATTGAACTGATAGGAATATAGCTGAAAACTTAATTGACATTCTAGATCATGCTTGCTTGTAACTGGCAAGCATTAGATCTTTAAAGGTTTGCTCCTGTAGCGCTCTGTCATTACTTTGACTGTTTGCAGAAAGTTCCCTGCATAGATTATATGTTTACCCAGTGTCACTGAGGGCGGATTTCCACGAAACAAAGCAGGAATGTGTATTGACGTACCACGTACACGAATACATTCGTACAGAGACAATGCTGCTGTGGCGTCAGTAAATCATGGGTTTACGAATACCACAACCAAGTAGAATTCACGATACAACTTGGTACCCACACTATCATGTTTAGTACGTATTTGTTTAAACTGCAGGTGTGGTTATATTATATTATTTCCGTGTTGAGCAACTGTTACGATTGCAGCAGCTCATCTGCAAGGAGA
This sequence comes from Schistocerca piceifrons, assembly GCF_021461385.2. NCBI lineage: Eukaryota > Metazoa > Arthropoda > Insecta > Orthoptera > Acrididae > Schistocerca > Schistocerca piceifrons. The sequence continues at coordinate 730,295,823 of NC_060139.1, read as the reverse complement.
AAGAAGAAGATATTCTTAGTTAAGCATTTCATATATTATTGATTATATTTTTTATTCATCATCGGAACTGATACTTAAATGGTGACTGTCTTGACACCATGTGCTTCGACGTGTTTATAGTTTGAAACTTCTCACGTGACTAGTTGAAAGGTTTATTGATAGCTCTAGATAGATAGGTTTTGGTGTAATGAATGATGTTATACACAGCTTCTTCTTAACTTGCATAGGACCAGCGAGTGTACGCTTCTATTAATTCACGCAGTTGGTCCATGCTTGAGAGTTTAACCCTTTTCCTCTGTAGGAAATTACGCAGTACCATCGGTGTTACAGATTTCAAGTTTTAAGACAGGAAAGTTTTCTGAGTGGCTTGTGTGTGCTGTGAAGTGGTCCTCATTTGGCGCTTCACATCCGGTGGATGCCGCAGCTGTATCAGTTATCGAGAAACGCTGTGCACCATAATTGTGCAGGATACCAGATACCATTCATAGCCATGTGCTTCTGGTCAGTGCTAGTTCATGGTCCGTCTATCAGAACCAGACTGCTGGGCTGCTAGAGTACTTCGCATGGCTTCTGCACAACGTTGTCGTTTTCGTGATTTTGTATAAGAAGTCAGCCATCCCTAAGGAGATACTTCACTTGTAGGAGCACCTACATGCCAAAATTAGATTGGCCAGGGCAGCTACAGTATCCTTACACATGTGGTAGCTATCTTGCATCAGGCAGATACATCTCACTGATTGTTTTGTAAGTGGTATAAGTTTGTCTTTCTTTCTAGTGGAGGCAGTGCCCCTGATCATGTTAAAGGCAGTCACATTTTTTATGGATAATCATGTTCGACAATGACGACATGTGGGCATGCTGACATCAGTGGGTGTAATCCAGCGCCTATGCCACTGCGCAAGTACTATATTAAAGCAGCAGGAGAGACATATTTTTCACCACAATACTATCAAATAAGGATATTACTGAAATACTCTTCCTTTATATTATTGAAAGGTTACATCAGGGAGACTTGGAACGCAAGGCATAGGCATCAACTCCGAAATGCAATGACTGCTGTCCAAACCGCCAACCAGAAGTAAGTGTGTTGTGTCGCAGTAGCACCCCATGTTATCACACTAGTTAACTGGGTTCGTATGATGATGACAAATAGGATGTGGTCACGTTCGTTTTCCTCGGAGCCTCCACACACGGCTATAAACATCGTGATGCTGTACACAGAACCAGGACCCACCTCAAAAGGTGACGTGGTGCTACGCCGGTGTCAAGTGTTGTTGCCGAGCGAGCCACTGACGGTGCGTCTCTCTCTGCTGCTGTGTCAAGTGAAGCCGCAACAACAGCCGCTATGCTGACAGTCCGTGGCGCTCCAAGCACTGTAGGACTGTACCTGTGGATACTTGTGTTGCTGACTCAAGATACGTGACGTAGCTATATGATCCTATACAGCTGGGCGAAAAATGTGTCTGTCCTCTCGGGTGATAGTTGCGTGGGTTCGCCGAGATCCTGCATGGCGTTGGTATAGCCTTTCTTAACCCATCGATTCCATATTCGCATGACTGTCGCGGGATCTCCACCAGACCTAGCAACAATACCACGGAAAGGAGTCTCGATAGCTCACGATCCTCCTGCTGTCGAATTTCGACATGCGTTTGCAGACATTTCTTCTTCTCGGGCGAGGCATGATAGTCAACGTTCAAATGCGGTTCATGTATGAGAAACCAGTTACAGAATGTAGAAGGGGTGAGTCCAGTCCGCCTTTTGCAGTCATGCTGAAGGGGTAGTCATTTGCATATCCTCACATGTAGTACACCTCAATACTTTGTGGTTTTGCAATTGTGATGACTAGCGATGTAGCTCGATTGATACTGTACTGATAGTGTACCATTTGTTCAGAAAGTTCATTTTAATTTTCTGCTAGGGCATAACTATCTGTATGTAGGAACATACAAGCTTGGAAGTAAACTAATAGAGAAGGTACATACTGAAAAGGGTGGCTTTAGTCTCTGGTCGTGGCTTGGACAGCTGTTGGCTTACAAAATCCCTCGGGAATTGGAAGCCCATACTCGTTGCCGAGAACGCTGAGTGCGGCGTCGGCGAAAAAGTGCGAATGGAATGCTGGAGAGCAAATCCTGAGGCAGCACGAGGAAACGAGATGTGGGACACTGGCTGCGGCTGCGGAAGCACGCAGGCTGCATGCCGGGCCTGGGACTGTGAACGGAGCGCGGCTGCTTGGCGATGCGCGCCTCGTCCACGCTTTACGTGTCTGCTGCTGCTGGTGGGTGGCAGCCGCGTGATAACACGTCCAGCGGCAGTTCCCGCTGCGTGGTTTTGCAGGGCCGGCTTCTATTCTTACTTCCGACTGTCTCGTGTACTCAACGACAGTGAGTACCAGCGTTAATGCCTCATAGTATTCAAAATTTCTTTATTGATGTCGTAGCTCTTACTTTGCCCCATTCTTCGTTCTTTTCCCTTCATTTTTTCTTTCCTTTCATCTTTTCTTGTACTTTGCTGTGTTAAGATTTCTGATTTCTCCAAATAACATAAGGTACACTGATGCTGAAGCCTCAGCATCCAAAAATTCAAGATAATTTGTGAACAATACAGAAAACAGGATCGTGAAAAACGGTCGTTGACAATACACACTGAGCTGTAGTAAAGTTAGCTTTGAAAAGCGCGCCGCCTTATGCGGGTCTTCTCTGAGGACGCCTCCTCCATTGACCGTCTCCTGAAGGAGGGTGCCCTCCTCTTCAACCAGCGTTACAGGGTCGACCCCTCCCATTCCCCTCCTCAATCCCTGCACTGCCAGAGGTGTCTGCGCTATAACGCGCACCCCACAGCTGAGTGCCGCGAGGCCCCCACCTGCCCGCATTGTAGGCAAGCGCACTTCCTCAGGCAGTGCCCTAACCTCCAATCCCCTCCTTCCTGTAATACCTGCCATCTTCCCCATCCCACCTACTCCCAAAAGTGTAAAGCCCGACCCCCTCTGACCACTCCTGAACTCACCGTCCCTGTCCGTCCTCTGGACGCCCCCACCCCTCCTCGAAATTCCCTTCGTCCCCCCCCCCCTCCACCGCTGAGGACATCATCCAGTTCCTCACCATCGTCCTCCAGAATGTCATCCCTTTCAGCGCCCCCACACCCTCCAGCAGATCTCCCTCGCCGCCTGTTCTATCTTCCAACTCAAGATGTACGCCACCTACTCCAACAACCAGGCCCATTTCACCTTCTCCCGCCTTGACACCCTCGTCTAAATCCCTGTCCTTTTCTCCCCCCCTCCTCCCCCGGGCCTCCCCTCCCCTGTCCCTCTCCTCCTGCCCCCGTCTCCTCCGCCATTGGCATCCTTTTTGTCCCCTCTCCCCCACCTCACCCCTGTTCCCCTCTTGGCAGGTCCCCGGACTCGCACACGCTAAGTGGACATTCGCGCGCCGGAGATCACCGCCATCAGTGTTTCGTGTGTGCCGTCGTGTTTAGTGTTCAGTGTTCACCGTCACACTCCCTCGTTCACCAGTGCCATCGTCATCTTTAGTGTTTGTGCGTCGTCTCATCAGTTAGCAGTGTGGATTATCGACGAGTGTGAACGGCTCCGTGTTTGTCTCTATGTGTCTCCTGTTTTATTGCCCACCGTTCTGTAACTTATGTGTCTTCTCCTGTTTTTGCTGCTTGTATATTCTATGGCTGAAGAGCAGCGTAGTGTGCTGCTGACAGCCTGCCTGTTATACAGGCTTTAAAATAACAATAAAGTAAAAAAAAAAAAGCTCTCGTGGAGAGTTGGCAGTTGGTGCATCAAGAAGCAACTTCTCTGCCGGTGCTAGAGGGACAGCACGCAGAACGCGGCATCATCGTTAAGAGACGCCAGCAGCGGCTCCGTGGTATGGGGCGTTAACTGCTCGCCGCGAAAGGGATCTTCCTGAGCGTGGGTCCGCGAGGGGCCTAATTTGCCTTTGTGTCGTGGTAAGAACTAGTCAGTTTCATAACGAATTCCTTCTCATCTGGAAGCTGTAACTTACGTAAATTTGTGTTTATGTATATTTGGCTATAATCAAGCAAGGTTGTTAATGTACGCCGTAGTGGTTTTTTTTATATTGTTTATAGTCAGCAAAAACTGTTGTGTGTTTTTTCCAATTCAACACCTTTTATGGCTTTTACTCAACGTGCTCATGTGTTTTATACAGGTAGTTGGTTATTAGTGTGTTTTCTTGCTATGCAAAAGTTTGCCATTTCATTACGGGTACAAATTGTTGCCTTGAAAGGAGAATGCTGTAAAGGTTCGCAAGTTCTAACTTGCGAGCGTGTGTGTTTGCTGTAAGTTAACTGGCAGGAAATTGTAAAATTTGTTGTTTTATATATTTTGGAAATGTTAATGTTATTTACTGTGAGTGTCCGTCCCCCCCCCCCTCCCCCCTCCCTCGGTGTGCATGATTCATGCGTTTTAGTTTTTCTATTTTGAGAACTTTTGTAAGCAGGATTGTCTTTATATGTTGCAGACAATTTAGATTCTGCGCCGTTTAATGAGCCTGAGTGAGGCTGTTGTGGGCGGTCGTAGCTATGGCTGTTGTAGCCAAATGGGAAGTTTGTCTGCCCAAAAGTGAAGCCATATATTCGAATTCTATTCATTTATTAATGGAGTGAAATTCACCTGTAATTTAGCTAAGTTTGAAATATTATACAGCGTCGCGTTGTATACGTTAAATTGCTTGCCTGTACTTGTCTTTTACTGGCGTGAAATTTTTTATAATAATTTAAAAGTCCTTTCCTATCGTAAATTGTGACTTATTCGTTAAATGATTGTTTTTTTTCTTTAAATATCATAAAGTCTTGCACCAAATTTGAATAAAGAGTGTTACTGAAAATTGTGTGTAATTTCACCAGTTATTCTTTGGCATCTACTTCTGCTTTACATTTTTTGTATTAATTGTGATTAATAACCTTTGGTGAACCAGTAGTAATTTTACGGTTCACACACGACCAACAATGTTGTACAGTGATATGGACTCATACAAGAATGTCCGCAAGTTTGGTGTCTGTCTGTTCAGTTCACATTGCCCGTTGGCAGAAATGTTCTGCTGTCTATAGATTGTTGACCTCACGACATTAGTGAGCGTTTCGTGCGATGACATTTATGTGATTGGGGAATGTTCAAACCATCCGGAGGATTGAAGAATATAATTTAACGCGCCGCTATTTTACAGGACCTGCAAGTCACTTAAATGCCATAATTCTGTTGCAATGCACATCTGTGGTTCCGGAAAAGAACGTCGAGGGAGACAGTGGAGAGGACCGAACTGTGAAGCTTACCTAGGAGCTGAAGTGGCAAATCAAAAAGCAATTCCTTCCTCAGTGAAGTGCAGACCATGTTACAAGGGGATGGATTCCTATCACCTAAGCGTAAATATCTATCACCATAATGTTATAAACAGGGGCACGACAATCTGCTTGTTATTATGCACGATAAGTAAGAGTCATCAAACGTGAATATTTTCTTCACGATAAGGAGACACACAGTTTATGGTTCTTACATGTCTTATGGCTTCCACTTTCATTCACCTCCCCTGTCTGTAAGTTTTAACAGAACGCCTCATGCTTCAACTCCAGGAACAGCTTCCAAAATCTTCAAACCGGATGACGACACATCTCCTCACTCCCAAGAAAACTTTCCAGAGGAACTCTGAGCTAGTCAATCAGAATGATAAGCCGGCCACTCAAGGAACAGTGATATGCCAATTCCGTTGTGACCTTCGCGATTATATGTTACAACTCCCAACGATTTGTTTTCAAGTGATACGCCGAGAATATTTGTTTTCAAAATACCAGAACAGCTGAAAGTTTTGAAGAACAGCTATCCTGGTCTAGTTAAGCGCTTAACCCAAATATTAGGATGCTCTTACACTTCTGCTGTTTCACCAAGCGTTTGAAGAACACCTGTACAACGAACAGCAAAAGGGAATACGGCGAAGAGTGGGTGAACCACAAAATCAAAACATATACGATCAACAAACTTGTGATTCATACACTGCGGACTTTCACGGTGAAACTGAGACTTATATTAAAGATTCCGCTGACTTTATCTAAAAATTAAAACCCCTCAGGCTGAATCAAGACTATTATGGTCTGTTTCCATGTTGTATCACTATTTACCGTGATTCCTTTGAATGACATAATATCACATTTGTATGTATTTTACAAGAATATGGCTAATCGTGTCCGCTTCCACAGCTGGGTGGTCAATGTGACGGATCCTCTCGCAGGAGACACGCGTTCGATTCCCAGTACTGCCAGGGACTTTTTCTTGGTGAGAGGAGGGAGGAGGGGACTGGACTGAAGTGCACTCAGTCTCGTGATGCCATTTGAGGAGCTACCTCACTGAAAGGTACTGTCTCCAAGATCGGCACACCGACAATGGCCGCGAGTGCAATGTGCTGACCCCATGTCCCTCCATACCGCGTCCGATGATGGGTAGCTAAGGATGATACGGCGGTTGGTCGACTACCCTGTGTTCTTTAGAGCCTGATCGCGGTTTATCCCTTTTCCTTCCCTAATCTCCTTAATACATACTCAGATGAACTTATTTACAATGGGACATCAAATTTTAAGAGAAAGCTGACGGTGTGGCTGTTGGGAGCCCCTCAGCGCAGTTGTAGGAATCAGTATGTGGAAAAATTGGAAGAAACATCCCTTCATACCGTCAAGAAGAAACCCACGTTGATGGAAAAATGGTCATCAGAAGGACTGATCCAGAATATAGAAAAGACAACATTCGGTGAAATTAAACGGAAGGGCGTCAAAAGTAAAGGGTACAATGGAAATTCTACTGTTAAGTGCAGAGGAGAGACTCGGTGTGTGGAAACGGTTCATTGATGGTCTCTACGAGGGGGAGGTTGCGTTTGATGATATGACTGAGGACGAAAGAGAGCAGTATTTCATATTTTAATAAAACTTTGGAAGACCTGCTATCAAATAATGCAGAAAGCATAGATTACGTTCCTTCATAATTTGGAAGACTTGCGATCAAATAAGGCAAAAAGCATGGATTACATTCCTTCGGAATTCAATTGGTGTTTTGTCCTGAATTTGAAATTTGCAGCACAGTGTTCTTCCTGTCTTCCCAGCTGACGGTAACAACACTGCTCTGGCAGGTGAGTTTTGGCCAGAGGGTGCGGATCGTGGAGTTTTGCGCCGTGGCGAACTGAGGCGGCCCTCAGAAGAAGATTCAGTCATCTGCTCCACCTAGAATTATCAACATCTCCTCGTGCTCGGTGCCACGTCTGCAGTGGAGTGGTCGGCAAGCTCGCAATGCATCGTTAGCGGTCAGGCCTTGGGCGATGGCCGAGTTCGCCGGTGGATGCGTGGTGCGCTGGAAGGTGTTGGACAGGGATATGTCCCACCAACAACTGCAGTCTGTCTGCTCTGGAAGCCGCGGTGTGTAGCTGCTGAAGAGTCATGCTGGGGGGGGGGGGGGCTGTTATAGGGCACTAGCCCAAGTAGTTTCTGATGTGGCGTGGCAGGCCTGGGGTACAGCAGTGGTTCACATCTGGAGTTGGCAAGAGTCTGATGATGGTCAGCAACGAGAATCGAAGTTAACTGGGAGATAGTGTGTTGAGGAGCCAGGCAACTTGTGAACTGTTGAAGCAGAGCATGACCAATCACTTGTTGACATCAACTTCTTGTCGTTAACCATGATGGCAACCAAAATCCAATATTGGAGAACAGTGGTTTCGTTATTTCTGGAATATAGGAGTGCGCTTTAGTGGTCACACTGTTCGTGGGTGGCTGACAAGTTGTTAAATGGCACAAAATGTGTTACTATATGTGTTTTAAAATGGTGTGTCCCTTACTTGTCTGATATTGCATAGCGTGGCTGTGGCGCACAAGACGATGCGGTGACCTGTGTCTGGTCTCAATGGTGAGGACATGTGGTACTATGGCATGAAAGCGAGTGCCATGTTCCATATGAAATTACGCTGAAGGAGTATTCACCACTGTACATAGCTGTAGGTTTAGCGTTTTATAATCTTGTTATTGTACATACTGAAGACCAGATGGTCTTGGTAACCCAGTTGCATGTAGCAGTAGCAAGTTGCTGGTGGAGGTCTTTAATAATGGAGATAGAGAGTATTGTGAGTTTATGCTTTAATTGTTCTTTGTTTACACGATTACTCGACTGTAATGTGCAATGGGCGAAGAGTGTGAATTGTGCCCATGTACTTTGTCGCACAAGGGTGGAAAAACATTTGAATTATATGTATATACACTGATGGAAAAAACTGCAATAAAAAAAATTAACGTAGGATAATAATATTTCGGGAATACTTTTGTCTAGGTAAAATACTTAAGTGATTAAGGAAGATCACAAACTAGTGTAAGTTCGAGATAAGCTACTGCAAATATAAAAGGCTGGAACATTAATAATCTATGTAACCCTCAGAATCTTGAATGCAAGAATACAAACGCACGTGCGTTGTGTTGTATAGGTGCTGGATGTCAGTTTGTGGGCTGGAGTTCCAGGCCTGTTGCATTTGTTCGGAAAATACAGAGACGGTTAAGCTATTTTATGGGTGACGCCGGAGTTGTCACCCGATGATCCCCAATATGTACCCGATTCGTAACGAGCGTTATCCTGTTGGAAAACAACCCCTGGAATGCGTTCACGAATGGCAGCACAACAGGTCGAATACCAGACTGACGTCAGTGTATATCGTATTGCGTGGGAAGTTCTGTATTTTTTTTATTTATTGTACTACGCCCACTTTCACAGAAGCATTAACTAAGAGCAGAATACTGTTGATTCATTAATTGCCTAACATTCTTTGACGCCACTCTATTTAGTGGAAATACTTTTGTTATTGATAAATAATTTTGTAAAATAAGACTACACCTGCAAACCCCAGCCCATACCCCACTTCACCCACATCAAGCGCTACAGTGTGCAGAGTCTGCGACCATACCATCAGACTTTCGGAAAAATAGCATCCACACGATTCTGAAGATAGGAAGCGAACGTAAGAGCGAGAACAATGAGCCCACCCACCCACATGTTGCCGAGCTTATTTTGACAACGCTGTAGAAGTTTCACTAGGAAGCCCTTACACAACATCCGTACAGTCACGATCACTCCTTATGCGATTTTCTTATTTTTGGAGCCCCGAAGGAAGACATTCGTGGCCGTGGGTTTGCTTCGGATAAAGAGGTTCACGCCTATGGTACAACCATGCATCTGTAGTGTAATCGAGACATCATGGAACTTTTCTCGGTTACAGAAATCTGCGATACCACCTAAATCCCAGGCAGATAAATTTTATTTATAAATTATCTAATGCATGATCGTGGATGTTCACAAAGTTTTCTAGCCGTCGGTTTTTGAGCTGGTTTAGAATTAAATAGGCGCGCTGAGTTCAAAACAGTAGTTGTTTTCTACCACGTAAAGTTTTTCTCCACACATTGTGTGAATGTTACTGTCCTTCGCGGGATCGGACGTGGAGCACAGCAAGCATTTTTGCTCTCTTACAGGCTGACATAAACCGGCGAGGGTAGGAGTAAATGATGCTACGGCAGGCCAGCGACACGCTCATATTGTCTAGACCAGTTCTGTTACGCTTGAGTTACTGCAGTGAGACGTTATGTGTCACTTTGATATATTGAAGAGCATTCCGACGTGGAGTCCGAGTTCTTGTTTGTATACAAGGTTACAAGTGTTTAGTTTTATTCATATATGAAGTGAAACCTTTCCTTAAATGTTTCCTATGTCGGTGCTAAGTGAAATCGAATGTGGGCAAATTGTTGGTGTTCACGTGATGAGAGCTTCACATACAAAGCGAAAAATTTGCAACGGAAAGTAGGAGGACGACAGCTGCAAATGCTGCTGCGAAACTGAATGTTGCACTCTCGAATCCTTTCAGCACGAAAACAACACGAAGGATGATCCACAAACTGGGCGTTGCATAGCGAGTTGGAATGCCAGAATCACTCATCAATGATGCAAATGCCCGTAACAGAAATATGTGGTGCCGGCTTCACTAAATCTCGGCCGTGGACCAATGGAAAAAGGTCATTGGGTCGGATGGTACTTGTTGTACACAGTTTCCAACTTCAGCGGATGTTCGGCGATGATTCTGGGAGCCATATTATGGTGATACATGAACCCCACGGATACTCTACCAGTTCGCATTGTTGTCAATGATTACGAGACCATTTTGGATGATCACGTCCGTCCCAAGGTTCAACGTTTGTTCCCTAATGACGATGCTGTGCTCTGAGACGACAAGACCCCTGTACACACAGCTCGTAACGCCGAGGACTGGTTTTGTGAGCACGAGGATGAATTGTCGCGTCTCTACTGAGCCTTTGCGGTCTGCTTTGGAGAGAAAGGTGCATGATTGCTATCTACCTGCATCTTCGTCGCCTGCACTTGCCACTATTTTGCAGGAAGATTGGTATAGAATTCCCTTGGAAACTATACAGGACCTGTATTTATCCATTCCGCGGCAGTTGGGAGATGTTTTGAACGCCATCGTTTTCCCTGCACCATACAGGAGTATGAATGTGTTATGTTTTTTGTTTTCCCATATTTATTTCCACCCCCTGTAGATTATTAAGTGCAGTAGTGACAAGATTGTATCAACTGCAATAGTTTCAGATTTCAATTGAGTATTTGTTCTTGGATGCAAGACCACGTAGTATTTTGGAACAGGCTTTCATATTTGAATAGAACCTAACATTCCAGAGTAATTTTTGTAATTTCAGAAAAAGACTGTAGCACACATAAAGTGAAATCTGTACAATTTACATACGTTATTGAGGCGATCTAATGTTGTAATTTGTAATATTAGAAACCAAGATCGCTTGATGTGAAATAATTTGTCATTTTAAGATTCTCAGATTTCCCAGAAATATAACTACAGATCAGTTTCGTCGACGTACTAGGAACATGCTCCAGTCACAATAATACAGTTCCACAGTGGTTTGTCAAATACAGGGTGAGCATCTATATTTATTAAACTTTAAGACATACGAATATGAAACTTTTTATACATATTTACGAACCTCTGAAGTTCAGATTACAGATGTTCAATATGTCCTCCATCTGCGCCACGAACAATGTTGTTGTTGTTGTTGTCTTCAGTCCTGAGACTGGTTTGATGCAGCTCTCCATGCTACTCTATCCTGTGCAAGCTTCTTCATCTCCCAGTACTTACTGCGACCTACATCCTTCTGAATCTGCTTAGTGTATTCATCTCTTGGTCTCCCTCTACGATTTTTACCCTCCACGCTGCCCTCCAATGCTAAATTTGTGATCCCTTGATGCCTCAGAACATGTCATACCAACCGGTCCCTTCTTCTTGTCAAGTTGTGCCACAAACTCCTCTTCTCTCCAATTCTATTCAATACCTCCTCATTAGTTATGTGATCTACCCAGCTAATCTTCAGCATTCTTCTGTAGCACTACATTTCAAAAGCTTCTATTCTCTTCTTGTCCAAACTATTTATCGTCCATGTTTCACTTCCATACATGGCTACACTCCATACAAATACTTTCAGAAACGACTTCCTGACACTTAAATCTATACTCGATGTTAACAAATTTCTCTTCTTCAGAAACGCTTTCCTCGCCATTGCCAGTCTACATTTTATATCCTCTCTACTTCGACCATCATCAGTTATTTTGCTTCCCAAATAGCAAAACTCCTTTACTACTTTAAGCGTCTCATTTCCTAATCTAATTCCCTCAACATCACCCGCCTTAATTAGACTACATTCCATTATCCTCGTTTTGCTTTTGTTGATGTTCATCTTATATCATCCTTTCAAGACACTGTCCATTCCGTTCAACTGCTCTTCCAAGTCCTTTGCTGTGCTGACAGAATTACAATGTCATCGGCGAACCTCAAAATTTTTATTTCTTCTCCCTGGACTTTAATACCCACTCCGAATTTTTCTTTTGTTTCCTTTACTGCTTGCTCAATATACAGATTGAATAACATCGGGGACAGGCTACAACCCTGTCTCACTCCCTTCCCAACCGCTGCTTCCCTTTCATGCCCCTCGACTCTTATAACTGCCATCTGGTTTCTGTACAAATTGTAAATAGCCTTTCGCTCCCTGTATTTTACCCCTGCCACCTTCAGAATTTGAAAAAGAGTATCCCAGTCAACACTGTCAAAAGTTTCTCTAAGCCTACAAATGCTAGAAATGTAGGTTTGCCTTTCCTTAATCTATTTTCTAAGATAAGTCGTGGGGTCAGTATTGCCTCACGTGCTCCAACATTTCTGCGGAATCCAAACTGATCTTCGCCGAGGTCGGCTTCTACCAGTTTTTCCATTCGTCTGTAAAGAATACGCATTAGTATTTTGCAGCTGTGACTTATTAAACTGATAGTTCGGTAATTTTCACATCTGTCAACACCTGCTTTCTTTGGGATTGGAATTATTATATTCTTCTTGAAGTCTTGCTCACCAGATGGTAGAGTTTTGTCAGGACTCCACGAACAATAACACATCAGTACTCAAATTCCTCCCATGCTCGGGCAATCATGTCCTTCGTCACTGATGTTATGGCAGTCCGGATCCGGTTCTTCAACTCTTCCAGGTTCTGTGGCAGTGGTGGTATATAAACGTTGTCTTTAACGAAACCCCACAGGAAGAAGTCAGAGGGTGTCAAATCCGGTGACCGTGGAGCCCAGCTGAGACATGCTAAGTCGGCAGCTCCTTGACGACCAGTCCAACGGTTCGGTAGAGTTTCATTCAGATATTCACGCACTTGGTGACTCCAGTTAAGGGGGGTGGGGGGTGGGGGGTGGGGGGTGGGGGTGTCCCGTCTTGTTGAAAAATGAATCGGAGGATCAATTTCGTTCCTCAACCTGAAATGTCTTTGCACTGTAATCGCGGAATTAAACTTCGCAAAGTCGAGAACACAAAATGCTTTCTGTTGTGGTGTAGCCATTTTAAACATACGACGGTTACCAAGTAAAACAGAAGACATCTCACATCTAGCGGTTATTAATATAAACTAGACTATGTATTCGTTTCTCCAATAGCCGAGCCGAGGCGCAGCGATCGATAGTTTGGACCAAAAAAAAGAAGAAAAATGTGGTGTGTTGTATGGGACCAAACTGCTGAGGTCATCGGTCCCTAGGCTTACACACTAATTAATGTAACTTAAATTAACTTACGCTAAGGACAACACACACACCCTTCCATAGGGAGGACCCGAAAGTCCGACGGGGTCAGCCACGTGAACCGTGACAAGGCGCCCATAGTTTGGACAAAATAATACTTTGTAATATGCATATTCTTTTTGAGACACCCTGTACATAAAACTTCCTAAATAAATTATTTCTGGGAGACCTAGGAATCTGAAGGTGTCAGCTAGTTACTGTAGAAACTGGTCATGAAATAAACTATTTCACAAGTGATCTTGGCTTCCAGTAAAGTGAACGTTAGACTTTAAAGTAAGGAAACATATTAAACTTCTATTTCAGGGCTGGCTAGAGAGGAAAGTCTGAAAAGTGTTCCATGGTACAACATTCTCCTCTGTTTCAAATGCTTATTTTCAATAACCGGAAAAAGCAAAGAAGCATTTGAAATAAAATGAGAAATTGTAACGCAAGTACGGACACCATTCCCACACCAATGACGAATATAAGACGTCCTCTGTACCATTAGATTTAGCTACTGATGGAATTGTGGACTTTAAGGTTTCGTCATGATGTGAAAAGTGTAACAAGAAAAGAAAAACAAAAGTAAATAAGGGAGAGTACAATCCGAATCTGCCGGCGAAACGATGAGAGTTTAATTTCCTCGGTGGGCGTGAGATACGTATGTTCCCAACACAGTTGAAGGTACATTTTCCCGACTGACTAGGAGCTATTTTAGGCGAATATGAGAACATGTCAGGCTAGTCCGCGTGGCACTAATCTTCTGATACATCTGACGGTTGCTGCTCATCCCGTGTGGGGCGCGTCGGTCCGTCCGTCCGTCCGTCCGTCCGTTTGTGTGTGTGTGTGTGTGTGTGTGTGTGTGTGTGTGTGTGTGTCGGTGGTCCACCCGCAAAAGCCTGCGAGGGGAGCAGAGATGACACCCGCCAAATGAGTGCGGCTGGCAGCGCCAGGCCGCGAGATAATTAGAGCCCACGCGTCGGACGCCGTCGCTGGTGCCGGCAGAGCGATCGACCCGTGGGCGAGGCGCGACAGGCGGCCTGAGGACCGAAAGCACGCGCCACATCGTCTACGTACGCACAGTGCGGTACACGGTGTTTAGAGTTATACAAAACAATTTTTAGTTGTGAAAAAGATAAAAAACCGCACAGAAATGTTTGATACTGCGCTGAATGCAGTGTAACTTCAACTTTCAATTGTAAACGTTCAGTGTGGCCACCTTTTGTAACACCACAAATGCCCCATCTGTAATCAGTTTCGTGCCAAATCCTATGAAGCGAGTCTTGACGTATGTTGTAAATTGCTTGTGTTATCCGTTCTCGCAACTCGCCGGCGTTTCCTGGAAGGAAATAAGGGAGACTCGAATCCGAATGTTCCAGCGAAACGATGAGAATATAATTTCCTGTTTGGGTGTGGGGTTTGTCTCCTGAATTGTCTCTGAACTGTAGAAGCGAATTTGCATTCATGAAACCGTAAACAACTCTGTACACACTCTGCACCGTTACACGCCTGCAATATGATTGTCGAAATAACTCATTCGCGTATACCGACCAGCGGGAACGTTGGGAACTAAATAAAACTTGAAGTTATGTTGCATTCAGTTCTGTATAAAACATTTCTTTTCACAATTAAAAGTTACTTATATGTATGTGTGCCAGGTGATTTTTTACAAGGAATGGGAAGAGATTACTCCCCGAAGTATGTAAACAGTCAATGAACCGACGTGTGGATGATACATATTTTGGTTTACTCGGTGGTCTTCTCAGGCACGTATCTGCCGAGTAAAAGTAAAAGAATTGTCACTTTCCTTCAGAGTTTTGCCTCCTTATAAGTTGTAGAAAGTCTTCATAGAATATACTTTCTACATCACTGTTTGTTAAAATTACTGCAATCTGTACATTGAGCAAGTAGTAAAGGAAACTAAGGAGAAATTTCGAAAGGGAATTAAAGTACAAGGAGCAGAAATAAAAACTATGAGTTTTGCTGATTACATTGTCACTCTGCCAGAGACGACAAAGGATTTGGAAAAGCGATTGAACGAAGTGAATAGTGGCTTGAAAAGTGATACGTGATAACATTAATAAAAATAAAAACAAAGACAACAGAATGTAGTCCAGTTAAACCAGAAATTACTATATTATATTGCCTCTGTTGTTAACAATAATGCTGTAGCGTTATTTTGTACGTACATGCATGTACGAAGGAAAATTAATTGTTCTTCTTAACAACACAGCACAGTAAGATCGTATTTATCTGCTGATACCAGGCAGCGACTTTCAATTACAATTTCGTACTCTGTATGGGAATTACGTAATGTGAATACGAGTACAGGCTGCGACGCAGGAACGACGACATGTGTAAATTTAGGTCTGGCTCTGAGTCGCGCACGGATAGCCAAAGCGATTAAGGAGACCGACCGCGTAAATCGGGAAAACCGTCTTCAAGCCCTGGTCAAGCATAAATTTTCATCGTCGTCATTCATCTACACCGGTGGTTATTGCTCGTATTCGCGACTGCGAATACATTTCAAGCAAACTAGGAATTGCTGAGGAAATTGGATTGGGAAATGGAACACTAAAGGTATAATAATTGATGACGGCTAAAGTAGAGAGAATATAAAATGCAGAGCGGTAAGAAAAACATTTCTGAAATAGAGAAATTTGTTAACATCTAATGTACATTTTACTGTTTGTTTTCTCAAGGCATTTAACTGGCTTGTATCCCTGCACGCATGTGAAACATACACGATAAACAGTTCAGGCAAGAAGAGAGTAAATTCATTTGAAATGTGGTTCTACAGAAGAATGCTGAAAATTAGGTAGGAAGAATGAATAACTAATGCAGAAGTATGGAAGGAATGGATTTGGGGCAGAAAGTATTAATGGCACAACTTGATTAAAAGAAGGGATCCGTTGACAGGACACATCCTGAAGCATCACGGTGCGTACAGTTTTGTAATAGATGGGAGTGTGGGGAGTAAAAATTGTACTGGAAGACCAAGGCAGGAACACAGTAAGTAGATTTAAATGGATGTAAACTGCAGAAGTTATTCAGGGACGAAGAGCCTAGAACAGGATAGACTATTGTGGAGCCTTTACGGTGTTCCCAGATATTGTCATAATATGCAAATCGACGAAACGTATACGAGACTGTATGAAATTAGCTGAACACACCATGTGGTCATACGGACAAAATTGTTGTCAAAAATAACTTATTTCGTAATACTTATTAGAATACTGAATCACAGACGATACGCGTCATATAGACACATTATTGTGATTGTTTAAAGAGATTTATTATTTACGATTTTTCTGTATATAGAGAAGACGATGATGTGCATTCTTCATCTCTTGTTCGTCATCTCTCTTGTTCTCGTAGATGTGATAACAGGTTACATAGCCATGTCAAATATCAGTACTCATAGCAGGCCGACGGAAAATTAATCTAGCAGCGCCTGATCGACCATATCGCCGCCATTAAGCGGAAAAATTGAATTTCAACCTTGTTTTCTTTCCAGCAGCGCTGATATCAGCTCAACAAACACTAATACTTCCTTTCACAGGGTTAGACAGACCTGGCGCAGCGAATATATTTTGGTTTTTTTCCCAAGTAGTTGGGCTTTAAATAATTTTTTGTGTTGCTGACCTGGCTACGTGTAACGAAGAGCCATTGCAATTATTTTCTCAGTTAAAAAGTATGAAAACAACAAAATGAGAACTGAAGTTGATCTAAGCTGTATGCTACTTAATTTCGGTGAGAGATTTCACGTGGAACTTTGTACTGCAATATCTGTCTACGACGTATTGTGTTAGGACTAACCACGTATGTGTTTTATGCCCAGATTTTAAAATCATGCTCTTATGCTAGTTAAGGCAGAAAGTATTATTAATTGAAATAATTCGTTACAAGACTCAGTGAAATAATCTTGGGGCAAGTTAGTAAACGGCACGTTAAGTATATAGGCTCGAACACAACGAAAATCCATCAGCCACAATTTCTATTAATGAACTTTAACTGCGGCCAACCTAGAAAGCTAAATAATAGCCAAAAGTAATAATAAAAAACATTAAATATTTTCTCATTAACACTAACTGTGTTATCAGCATTCCAATCATCAAGCTGGTTGGAGTGCTGAATCACAGTTACAGATAGACTGCGTAAACCAGTAATGTTGGCCACTGATATAGCATATATATGGATTGTGATAACCCATACCGCATCAATTGAGGCCTGGCGATGGTGCATTGAAGCACCGAAACCGGTAGCTACAACATAAATAAGATCATAAACACGGTTGTAGGTGTTTCATTTTCTTACAGTAGTGAACGCCTGCGGTCCCCGGGACGTCCAGTCAAAAGAAAGGACTTCCAAAAAATCTTATATTCTTTGGTGGACGGTCTGTGTGGCAGAGGTGACAGAGAGAACTGGCGTTTGGGCTGCGGCTGGAGCTGGATGTCCGGCATTAGTGACCGTGACGCTCAGAAGCAAAATCTAATCAAGGCCGTCATCGAAGTCTCTCTGGTGTCTCCAAATGACCTACTCTCGTCTCTGGTCTAGCAGTGAAGTGTATACCTCGCTGTCTCAAAAATGGTTCAAATGGCTCTGAGCACTATGGGACTTAACAGCTGTGGTCATCAGTCCCCTAGAACTTAGAACTACTTAAACCTAACTAACCTAAGGACATCACACACATCCATGCCCGAGGCAGGATTCCAACCTGCGACCGCAGCAGTCGCGCGGTTTCGGACTGAGCGCCTAGAACCGCGAGACCACCGCGGCCGGCCCTCGCTGTCTGTAAGTGAAGTTCTCACATCAGGCTATTGCTCTCCTAGCACTCTACAGAGGTCTCTATGATCATGTTCATGCATCCAGTCGGATAGCTCATGTTTTTTTCTCGACAATAAAATTATTTTGCACGAAATTTCGTAACTACTGTAGTCTGCCCACAAATTCCACTTCAGACAGTTATTCCTAGAAGTTGTTATTTCTGGTGTTCCTGGTTGGCACATAGTGTGTACACAGAAATGTGAAGCACCCACAAAACATGGTCGGATGTCACTGCAACTTAGTACACGTACGCACCATTGCCGGGTATGTGAATTACTGGTGTTGCAAGGTTCTGTGACAGGTGAAGGGTCACCAGAGTGCCTTCGTACTGTTCGTGTGCTGCTGCCAGGCCTCTTAGGGTATATAAAGGGCGTTAACAGCGTCAGATCTTGATTGATCATTGCGTGGGACTTGGAAATATCTGACAGAGTTCGATAAGGGCCACATTGCAGGTCTCCGTTTCGCCAGATGGTTGAATCGTGCAATATATTCTATGGGGTATTTTTTATGATAATGGCTCGATGTTGGACTGCATAGGATCGTGAGGGCAGGCATACCAAATATCAGGCTTTCGGTCTGACTACGTTCGGAGTCATCCTGCACCATTAGTCGGATGCTAGCAGCAGCTGGACAAGGGAATTATCTTCCTATTGGTAGACTTCCATTAACACCGCAACACAAACGGCTATATTTGGACTGGTGCTATGATCGGGAAACAGTGACTCCTGATGAAAGGCATCGTATGGTGTTAAGCGATGAATCGCTGCCTTGCACTACCCTGGATGACATTTGTCAGCAACTATGGTGGCGACCTGCACAGGAGTTCTATTCTTTCAATGTTTTGGAGGGGCACGACAGAGTTACTCTTGGCATCGTCGGGTGCGATTCCAGGTCGTGACTGACGGATCTCTGGTGGTACAGGCATACATGACAAACATCATGCACCCGCGTGTGTTACATCTCATGCAGCAATATTGTGGTGCCATCTTTCAATATGACAATTCTCATCCACGCATGCCACGTGTCTCTATGCGATGTCTGCGTGATGTCGAGGTAATCTCATGGCGAGTAAGATCCCTCGATCTGTCTGCGATAGAACATGTGGGGGACCAGCTCGAACGTCAAATCCATCCCAGTGTCAGTACTTAGGATATTAAGCACCAGTCACGGCAATTGTGGACCAGCTTTCGGCTTTATGACATCCTTCCTAGCTTAATAACTGTATGCATCCGCACCAGGGGTGGTTGAGATGGTACATCCCGAAAATGGCCACAGAATACCAACGACAGACGTCGTCGTTACTGTGTGCAATCTTGGAAACCAAGTAGCCGTATCGGCGAGTGCTGTGACAGCCAAGTGAACGTGCTTTGACAGCTGTGGTAGACATGTTGGGTTGGACGAGCTTTGTGGTGTCGTCAGTAGGTGGCGGCATCTTTGAGGCGCGACGATTTGCAGACCTCGAAGTATGAGAAATCTTGACTACAGGTCAGCTAGCTGAGGCTCTAACCACATGGTGGAAAGAAACCGACGATTTCAGTGGACTTGGCAGGGTAGCCGCTATGGCTGAGTCGACTATATAAAGAAAATGTTAAATATAGGAGAGTCTAAATAAAAATAAACCAAACCCGTGATAGAGACGTCAGTCATATGATTTTAAAGACAAAAATTACGCGAGTGAGTGAGTAAAAAAGCGCAGTCGCGTTTTCAAGTTATCTGGTTTTGAATGTTTTAGAGACAAAAAAAAGTTACTAACACGTTAAGCGATTCATACAGACATAGCGTCAATGGAAAGGTCTCAGTGAGTACTTTCGAATTGTATATTTTTTGAAAATACTTTATATTTTAAATTACAGGCTTGAATGTATATTCCGCGCGTAAGAAAGTGAATTTTCTCGTAAACAAAACATGAAAAAATGAAAGTAGCGTCAGCGTAAGTAAACAGATGTAATTAGGGACTTATGACTCTAATTAGTTTAGTTGTTTGATGCAAAATAGCCTCCATATGAGCAAAAACACTAATTGTGACAAAACCATTAAAGCTACATGAAAACTACGATCAGAATTGGAAACCTGACGAAATTTGTGTCCAAGTACATGAATACTATGTATATGTGACATTAAATTGGTATGCTTTCGGTAGTCAGAAGTGTGCGAGTTTTGACTCACGTCAGTCTAAGACTACGATTACCACTGGCCATTTTCGCGTTGGATACTTTGCATTTGGTACGCAGTTGGGGTGCTATCACGAACAGACAGGACGTGTGAGCGGCAAGAGGTCGCCTGGTATGCGTATTAGAAATATTTTCTAAGCATTTTATCGAGGACTTGCAAAAGTTTCGCATGTGACAATTGCGAGACTCTGAAACATTTTTAGCTTGTGAGGGTTTAGAAAAAATCGCATCGAGTGAACTGGTTGCGTTGGGGTTTGTAATATTTTGCGTGTGTCAGTCCCAAAGATTATGAAACATTTAGAGCATGACGACTCTGAATAATTTCCGGCTAGGCGACTTAGACTAGACTGCTAACAAATTTTTCTGCAGTTAACTTTGATTGTAATCTGCAATTAGAACATTATCAATTTGTAATTATGGAATTTCAACTTTAGAACTGTGCAGAAACAACTTTCACTATTTTTCGCGGATGCTGGTAAGCCTCTTAAGGCCTTGCACAGACAGATATTATTTCAATAATGAACGACTGTAAATAGTGAGAAATGATGTTTTGTTCTTTCTGCAATAAACTCAGTTTGTGTAAAATGCTGTGAGAAGTAAACATTATTTGACCACACATTCCTTTCTGCATTACTCAACTAGCGACAGAATCCATTTAGCGTTAAGGCGATGGACGTGTTGGTTGGCTCCTGGACGAATCCAACATTTTGAAATCCAACGACGCATTAGTAGGTCCTACGAACAGTGGTTTTCTTGCTTTTATTTGATTTTCTATGAGTCGCTATTCGATTTCAGCAACAGCATTTAGATTTAGTCAATTACTTATCCGACAGGGATCAGTAAGAAGAACATTTACTGAACATCCGTTCTCATTTAAACATTTTGCCACGATAAGCTTCTAGGAATGTGGCAGGATGTGACGTCATGCTGATACGTGGACTCATGCCGACAAATTATTTGTAAATTTGACTTTATTTTGTAATCAGTGACATAACGTCAAATATCCTCTCGACTTGCGAAGCTTCATTCTGTTTCTTCTTCCACTTATGGGTGCTTCAATTCCTTCGTCTTTCAGTGTATCCATACTTCTGCTGGGCCACTTAAAATTCCCGGAAGAGTTGCCTCTTAGCACTTGACACTTCTTCGAGGGTCTGATAATTTATCAAGAAACATTCCGACGGACTCAAGAAAGGCCATAGACTTTACGTATTTCCTCGTCTTCCTCTTTTGATAAGTCTGGGTTTCTGGTTTGCAGGTGAATAATGGCTCCAAGTATTAGAGCCATCAGGCTTTCAGCGTCCTACACTAAAGTCTTCAGTACGCTCATAACCTGGCAGCAGCTGGACGCTTGAAAGTGTCAATTCTTGTATGTGTGCTTAAGGTGCACGCAATTCCCTAAGAACCCATTGTCCTTCGGCCGAACTTGTACATCTTCTCCCTCTGCATTACTGTATTGTAAGCAAATGGAAGTAAGATGCTCCAAAAGATCTACTAATTTATCCTCGTCCTGGGACAACACTACGAATGTATCGTCGACCTATCTTCGGGACACTGTTGGTTGTGAACTGAGTGCTTTTTCTTCCGAATTCTCCGTAAACAAATTAACCACCAGGGAGAGAGACGCCCATCCATGGCGACACCTTCAGCCTATTCGGAATACTGATTATCACTGATTATCAAATGAAAAGTAAGTGGAGTTTAGCGCATACTCAAATAATGCTATTATGTCTTCTTCAGACTCGCTGTCAGTCAGTAATAAACAGCAATAAGTTCTTTGATAACCAAGCAGACTACTTCAAACTTAACTAATAAGCGATTACTGTTAAGTAATGCATGTATTAACTGGGTTCTTTAATCACAAGAAGAGAAAATTACTTAACTCAAGATAGTTCAGATGTTGTGGCACAGGCTCTCTCCACAATAGACCACGCTAGCGTCACTGCTGGTGTAATAAAAGTCCGCTATGTACACTACCCTGGTCGCTGTGTGCTGTCTGCGACTGCAAGGGACTGGGCTGCAACTGATGTCTCAGTAACTCACTGGATGACAGACTGGAACTCACTTGGCCTCCAGTCCGTGGCCGTGATCTGAACACTGGCGGCCGAGAGGACGCTGGCGGCGTGTTTCTTGCGAGTCTGACTTTGGCCCCTATCGGTCTTCTCGCAACCTCTTTACTGCATGGTGTGCTGGCGACAGCTTACACCACCACAGTAATAATACTTAGACGGTGTACTTTTTGTGGAAACATACTTTTTTAAATGTAAGAATGCCTGTTGATATTAACAGACTAAAAGTGGTGTAACTTAGAATGTCGGTGGTGTTTGTTACGTCATTCTAGTATGAGTAGTTTATGAGATAACGTATTTTGAAAGGTTTCCAAGCCGACACTTGTCTATGCCATTAAACCTGCGTAGTTGCTGGGTATGACGTTGTTATGTTGGCTAACAGTGTGCTTGTGTGTTCCTTCAGTACTCTACGACTTGCTAGTCAGTTAATGTGTGACAGTTCAAAATGGTTCAAATGGCTCTGAGCACTATGGGACTTAACATCAGTGGTCATCAGTCCCCTAGAACTTAGAACGACTTAAACCTAACTAACCTAAGGACATCACACACATCCATGCCCGAGGCAGGATTCGAACCTGCGACCGTAGCAGTCGCGCGGTTCAGGACTGAACGCCTAGAACCGCTAGACCACCGCAGCCGGCTGTGTGTGACAGTCCAAGCAGCATGTTGTGAGTGGATGATGGGATTTACCAACGAAGAAAAAGCCAACATGCTCATGATGTCTGGAGAGTAAAGGAAGAATGCAGTTCGTTCTGGTCAGTGCATGTGGCAAGATGTCCCAACAGACATCAACCATCTCAGCAATTATTTATCAGACTCTTCAAACAATTATGTGAAAGTGGTAGTGTAACACATAGACAACGTAACAGAAGGAAAAAACTGGAAACAGGAGGGGAAGAATTTAATGCTATTGCTGGTGTTGCAGCTGATCCGCACGTTAGCTGTAGAATCGCACGAGGAAGTAGCATGAGTCAGACAAGTGTCCTACGCATTCTCCATCGACACAGGTTCCAACCCTGTCACCTCTCTTTCCATTAAGAGCTGCACGGAAATGGTTATGAGAATCGCGTTAACTTCTGTAAATGGGCATTAAGAGAGGATACTCCAGATGTATCATGTATCTTGTTTAGCGATGAAGCCACATTTACCTATAAAGGTCAGGTAAACTAACAGAACATGCACTATTTGTCTGTTGATAATCCCTGTTGGCTTTTTCAGGTGGAACGTCAGCGTCCGTGGAGTGTAAACGTGGTGTAGAATAGTGAACCATCAGCTCATAGGCCCTTGCTTCACATACGGAACACTGAATGCGCACGAATATCGCAGCCCCCTAACAGATCATCTTCCTCGGATTCTAGAAGACGAACCGAGCGAGGTGGCGCAGTGGTTAGACACTGGACTCGCATTCGGGAGGACGACGGTTCAATCCCGCGTCCGGCCATCCTGATTTAGGTTTTCCGTGATTTCCCTAAATCGCTCCAGGCAAATGCCGGGATGGTTCCTTTCAAAGGGCACCGCCGACTTCCTTCCCCGTCCTTCCCTAATCCGATGAGACCGATGACCTCGCTGTCTGGTCTCCTTCCCCAAACCAACCAACCAATCTAAAAGACATTCCCCTGGCGACTAGGACGAACCTGTGTTACCAACATAATGCCCACAAGGCACGAAGTATTACAGCATGACTTCACGAATTGTTTCCCAATCGGTTGGATTGGAGGCAGGGGACCTGTACCTTGGCCGGCCCATTCCCCGGATTTGACATTTGTAGAGTTTTTTCTGTGGGGAAAGCTGAACGACGCTGTTTACAAGGACATACCAACTACACCCGATGATATGCAACGATATACAGGGTGTTACAAAAAGGTACGGCCAAACTTTCAGAAAACATTCCTCACACACAAATAAAGAAAAGATGTTATGTGGACATGTGTCCGGAAACGCTTAATTTCCACGTTAGAGCTCATTTTAGTTTCGTGAGTATGTACTGTACTTCCTCATTCACCATCAGTTGGTCCAATTGAAGGAAGGTAATGTTGACTTCGGTGCTTGTGTTGACATGCGACTCATTGCTCTACAGTACTAGCATCAAGCACATCAGTACGTAGCATCAACAGGTTAGTGTTCATCACGAACGTGGTTTTGCGGTGAGTGCAATGTTTACAAATGCGGAGTTGGCAGATGCCCTTTTGATGTATGGATTAGCACGTGGCAATAGCCGTGGCGCGGTACGTTTTTATCGAGACAGATTTCCAGAACGAAGGAGCCCCGACAGGAAGACGTTCGAAGCAATTGATCGGCGTCTTAGGGAGCACGGAACATTCCAGCCTATGACTCGCGACTGGGGAAGACCTAGAACGACGAGGACTCCTGCAATGGACGAGGCAATTCTTCGTGCAGTTGACGATAACTCTAATGTCAGCGCCAGAGAAGTTGCTGCTGTACAAGGTAACCTTGACCACGTCACTGTATGGAGAGTGCTACGGGAGAACCAGTTGTTTCCGTACCATGTACAGCGTGTGCAGGCACTATCAGCAGCTGATTGGCCTCCACGGGTACACTTCTGTGAATGGTTCATCCAACAATGTGTCAATCCTCATTTCAGTGCAAATGTTCCCTTTGCGGATGAGGCTTCATTCCAACGTGTTCAAATTGTAAATTTTCACAATCAACATGTGTGGGCTGACGAGAATCCGCACACAATTGTGCAATCACGTCATCAACACAGATTTTCTGTGAACGTTTGGGCAGGCATTGTTGGTGATGTCTTGATTGGGCCCCATGTTCTTCCACCTACGCTCAATGGAGCACGTTATCATGATTTCATACGGGATACTCTACCTGTGCTGCTAGAACATGTGCCTTTACAAGTACGACACAATATGTGGTTCATGCACGATGGAGCTCCTGCACATTTCAGTCGAAGTGTTCGTACGCTTCTCAACAGCAGATTCGGTGACCGATGGATTGGCAGAGGCGGACCAATTCCATGGCCTCCACGCTCTCCTGACCTCAACCCTCTTGACTTTCATTTATGGGGGCATTTGAAAGCTCTTGTCTGCGCAACCCAGGTACCAAATGTAGAGACTCTTCGTGCTCGTATTGTGGACGGCTGTAATACAATACGCCATTCCCCAGGGCTGCATCAGCGCATCAGGGATTCCATGCGACGGAGGGTGGATGCATGTATCCTCGCTAACGGAGGACATTTTGAACATTTCCTGTAACAAAGTGTTTGAAGTCACGCTGGTACGTTCTGTTGCTGTGTGTTTCCATTCCATGATTAATGTGATTTGAAGAGAAGTAATAAAATGAGCTCAAACATGGAAAGTAAGCGTTTCCGGACACATGTCCACATAACATATTTTCTTTCTTTGTGTGTGAGGAATGTTTCCTGAAAGTTTGGCCGTAACTTTTTGTAACACCCTGTATTACTAGAGCCTGCTCGGTCATTCCGTTGGAATACTAGCATGTGTGGAGCAGTCGTTCCATACCAGACTGGAAGCGCAGGTTTCCGCTGCCGCTCGTAATTTTGAACACATCCTGTGATGGTAAGTAGTCTCGCTCCTGGTCAGACGCCACGTAACTAGTGTATACACGTGTGTTGTTTTTTGGTGTGTGCTATCATAGGTACTGTACGAGTGTCGGCGTGGGTACTTTTCAAAATAAGTTATCTCGTAAACGACTCGCACTAGAAGCCTGCAACATACACCACTGACATTCTAATTTACTCCCCTTTTAGTTTGTTAATGTCAATAGGCATTTTCCATTTAAATAGTATGTTTGAACAAAAATTCACTAAGTACTATTACAATCTGTTTATCGACTAACAATACGATCCCCTTGCTACCAATACATTCTGTGAAAACCGGACAACAATAACTCTTTACAGTTGCGCAATATTTGCTGTGCAAGTTTTAGGCTATTCACCCTGTATTTGTGTACAAAAGATCTCTACAACTACGGTAAATTCAACAAGTAGATGCACTTATGTCTATTCCCGAAGACATGACAAGCTGTATAACTTAATATTAGCGACCGCTTTCAGATATGGACGCCGCCCTACTCTGCCTGCTGTTACAAGAGAGCGTCTGTTGTGGACAGTTTCAACGAATTACAGGCCTGGAAATCTGTGCTACCGTTCATGATCGTGCTTTACTCAGCCAATAACAAACGAGGACACTGTTTTCACGTGGGTTGTGACGGCGTAACTCATCACCAAAGCACCACCCCCGTCCTCTACCCATCGCGATATTAATGTAATATAAGTGTTACAAATGTCTGTTTGGACTTAGTATTATAAAGTAGACGCTTGTGGGAACTCATTTCTTGCTTCTCCGTCCGTGCTTTGGATTGGATTGTGTGAACTCTACAACTGTTGCTCGTCATGTGATATGTTGTTACTGTTTGATCAAGTTCCACCCACTATATCGCTAAAGTCTTTGAAGACTATTTACAGTGCTACTCTGTGAGCTATTTAGTCCCATTAAAAACGAAAGTTGATGTCATAATTTTGCATCCACAAAAACTGTATAGAAACTGCGTGCTTACCTCAGGAAATTCGGCACATTGCCCAACACAACTCAGCGAAAACTCCAGCTCGATGTATTTACACATTCTGGAAGTATGTGAGGTGGCCTGCTTCTGCTGTATATCAACTTATGGTTTAGCTGCGTGTACGTGGCTTTTGTATGACTGGCGTGTTCCAGAAACAGTCATGGTGGATGTGAGTTTTGGAACGAGTATCTAATTAACCAAAAGATTCAAAGTGACAGAAGTGAAGTTAGAACACAATCACGGTCAAAAGCAAACTTGTTTCTACAATCACAGTGTCAACAACTGTGAACAATGCAGACACGATATTTCTAGTCCAATATGTAGAACACGTGACCAGGAATTAATTACAAGGTGAATGACTGAGCCTAGCCCATATTTAAAATGAACGCTGCAGTTTATGCGTGAAGAACTCTCAGGTAGATATGAGTGATAACCTAATTCGTATTGTGAAACAAGGAGGTCCCTATGTAGTGTAATAATATGCATACATTCGTAAATACAATTATGGGAAAACTTATGGGCAAACGTATCTTTCGCATGATGTCTCACTGCCAAGAAATATAGATTCACGAATTTTGCACCGTACACAGAAAGAAATACTACAGCGTAGTACAATTTACTATAACAAAACGACAGAATACTTTACATTTACTCAAATAAGCAGTTAAATAGTGGGACAATTATGAATAGTATTACGAGCTTTATTCATTCCAATTCATGTGCGACATTCAGTCTGTTCTTTTGAATAGATAACTGAGTAAAAGAAATTAGCAAATAAATAAATAAACAGTAAATGAGGTACTTACACTCAAGGCTTACCCCATCAATAAATTTGGTTCTTAAAATGCGTTGGTGGAAGGTGATAATTTTTTTTTTAAAAAAAAGAGAGATCGGCACACTTTGGCGGACCCGTAATAAAGTCTTCTTCATTTTCTTATCAAAATAATTTAAAGTACTAAGCAGTTGCATCAAGAATTATTAATTGTCATACGGTGTTGCTAGTTGGCAGACAACTGTAGGGTCAAGAACTTCAAATGATCAAACAAAAACTACACTTCCCAGCTGCACAAGCGGCTTATGACCCAATGATAAATGTCTACCATGGCAAAGCCCTTTCAAGTAATTAAATCTCTGATGTAAATTTCATTAAGGAACAAGATGTCTCGCCCCTAAAGACCAGCTCGTGACAACACTGACCAATCTTAAGCGAACAAAATTCTGCTGCTCAAAACACTTTAACAACATTTAATAGGGATGCAGTATCACAGAATCAACGGGCGTGGACTACGCAAACAACTTTTACAGTGGGCATAGGTGCTTTAGGATTTACTCGAAATTTGGTTAAGAATACAAGACGGCCACTAGTAATTATGTTAAGGGACATTAAGCTTGCGTCCAAACACGCCACCGCAGGCAGTCAGCTTACCAGGCTTATAAACACAATAAGCCTAACGGCGCAATGGACGATCAAAAACACCAGGTACAAGGCGTGAAGTTCTTGAGACCTTCACGCCAAATTGCCTAGAACGCACAGCATGCCGCAAACCGCCGAAACAAAATTATACAGGGTGGGGCAAATACAAGTGGCCCGCGCATTTTGAAACCATTTGTGGCGGCATTAACGGAGGAGGAAAAGACCTACAGTTACGAGGGTTATTCCAAAAGTAAGGTCCGATTGATTGCCAAATTGAAACCACAGTGAACATCAGAAATGTTTTACTTGTAACAATTAGCTACACCTTTCAGCTACTTCTCTACGTAGTCGCCGTTCTGACTTAGACTTTTGTCATAGCGTTGTACCAACTTTTCAATAGCCTCATCATAGAAGGCAGCCGCCAGTGCTTTCCGCCAATTCTCCACGCTGGCCTACACCTCGTTGTCTGTGTCAAAATGTTATCTTCAAAGACAGCGGTTCATGTGACCAGAGATGAAACTCAGGGGGAGACAATTGCGGACTGTATTGTGGGTAATCTAACATTTCCATTTGAAAACGATGCAGGAGCATCTTCATTGCCCCTGCAGAATGCGGCTGAGAATTGTCGTGAAGACGAAACAGCACGACAGTTATGTAATGTTGGCTGCATAGCTTCAGGCGAAATTTCTCACCAGGCCCTCGTACTTGGCGGCAGACACTATTTTCTAGACATCTTTACGCACTCACTGCGAGCTCAGAAATGAGAGGAGCGACGTGATGCTAACTGGGGTTATACTAGAGACACTACCCAACACATCTGTGCAAAGCTTTATCGGATTTTCATAGTCGTTTCCATTTCGCGACCGATCGGACCTTACTTTTTGAATAACCCTCGTACTTTCAACAGGATAGAGCAAGTACCCATACAGCCTGCGGAACCTTGGAGCATAGTTACAGAATCTTTACGCCTGACTGAGTTGTTAACAGACGTCAGTCACGCGTCGGCCCTAGCTGGCCACCCAGGTCACCTGATCTGTCGGTGTGCTTTTCCTTTATGTGGGTAGCCCTCAAGTCTAAGTTGTATCGCAGCAACCCTCAAAGTCTTCAAGAACTGCAGCAGAACATTTCGGATGAGATTGCAGCAGTTCCAGCAACCCAGCTTCGATTCGCCTTCAGCAACTTGCTGACCAGGGCCCAAAAGTGACAAGAGATGAATTGTGGTCACTTTGAACATCTGTTAAGGTTAGTACTGTATTTCCTTCCTTCTGTTGTGTTTCTTTGAACCCTGGAACTCTGTCCCCTGGGCCACTTTTATTTGCCTCACCCTGTACTAAAATCCATCTCTAAACGGCATTACGTGGATTTACTTAAGCAGGATTTAGAAGGAATCAGCTGTAGTAGAACAAAACGAAAACTAATTATAAAGGCCGCTTGGCAGGTACCATATACTATTGAAATTTAGAACGCCAAAGTAGAGCAAACAGTATCAGAGGGTTACAGGCAAGCAAACGACAATAGACGATCAAATATACAGAGAGAATTAGCTAACAGACGGATCACAATACATATATTACATACGTGGCTAGTTCGGCAAACAGCTATTGACAAATAGTGCAGATACACACTGATCAGCAATAACAATACGATCACCTACATAATAGCCGGCGTGTCCACCTTTGGCACGGATAACAGTGGCGACGCGTCGTGGCATGGAAGCAGTGAGGCCTTTGTAGGTCGCTGGAGGGAGTTGGCACCACATCAGCATACAAAAGCCACCTAATTCTCGGAAATTCCAGGGAGCGGGGCGATGAGCTCTGACGCTACGTTCAATCATATCCCAGATGTGTTCTTTCGGGTTCAGTTAATGCGAGTTGGGGGGGGGGGGGGGCACCACATCAATTAGAACTCGCCACTGCGTTCCTCGAACCACTCCACTACACTCCTGGCCTTGCGACATGCTGCATTGTCTTGTTGAAAAATGCCCCTTCCGTCGGGAAACATGTCCGTCATGAAGGGGTGTATGTGGTCTACAACCAGTGTACGATACTCCTTGGCCGTCATGGTGCCTTGAACGAGCGCCACTACACTCATCGATGTCCATGTGAATGTTCCCCAGAGCATAACGGAGCCGCCGGCAGCTTGTCTCAGTCCCACAGTACAGGTATCAAGCAGCTGTTCTCCTGGAAGACGATGGATTCGCGCTCTCCCCTTGGCATGATGAAGAGGGTATCAGGATTCATCAGACCACGCAACGCTCTGCCACTGCACCAACGTCCACTGCCTATGGTCACATGCCCATTTCAGTCGTCGTTGCCGATGTCGTGGTCTTAACATTCTCACATGCATGGATCATCGGCAGCGGAAACCCATCGTTAGGAATGTTCGGTGCACTGTGTGTTCAGACAGACTTGTAATCTGCCCAGCATTAAAGTCTGATGTTAGTTCCACCACAGTTCACAGCTTGTCTTGTTTTACCAGTCTGAAAAGCCTACGATGTCCGATATCTGTAATGAGGGGTCACCGCCCAACCCCATGACATTTGGACGTGGTTTCACCTCGGTTTCGCCACGTGTTGGGAACACTCACCACACCACACTCCGAACACCCGACAAGTCGTACGGTTTCCGAGCCTCCGGACCATTACAATCTGCTCTCAGTCAAACTCAGATAGATCGCCAGCCTTTCCCATTCTCAACAAGGACACCACGCTCAGTGATGCTACATGCACGTTGAATGTGTCTGACTAGCAGCCATTCCTCACTAGGTGACGCTTTATCGCCTGGACAGGTTTATATCGATAGGAGGTCGGTGGTCATAATATTCTGACTGATCAGTGTACTAGAATCTTACAAAAATAGTAATTCAAAGATAGATACCTTTTTCACAGACGTAGAGGGAATTTAAATTACCAATAATAATCTAATGAAAGCCACAAGATCAAATAAACCATGCAGTGAAGCACTTTTCCAGGTTCGCTCTTGAATTCAATAAACGAGGTATTAAGCAACCGTTAATCAGTGCTGTAACACACAAGCAGAAATAAACGCTTTGTAATAAAATACAAAACACGAACAAATAAAGCATATTGGGTACTGGTATTGAGTAGGTTATAGAGCAGACAAGCAGGTTACAGAAAAATTTTAACAGTAAGGGAGGGCTTGTGTATACAGCCAACTGAGCGACGCTATAGAATAACGTGACAAGTAGGAATCGAAATCCAAATTATGACGCCAATCAGTTTCCATGCAATGAGGCAGAGACGCACACAGGGCTGATACTATCGATAAGCTCACGCACGCGCGGCACTTATTGATAAAGCGACCAGGTAGCACATGCTCGAGACCGGACTGTTGGCTTCTGGAGATTCAGTAGCATCTACTTAACATGATGTGTGCGTAATTGACTGATAATTACCAGTTCTGTCTTAAGATCCCTGAGCTAGGGAGATTGGTCATTGTGGTGCACCTGAAGTCCAAAACTTAAAAGCGGTGCCTTGTTTTTATTTAGCCTCATTGGTGTAGAAATTTTGATGGCTAGATTAATAAGGAGGCTGAATGAATAGGCGATAGGTACTGCGACTGCATAATTACTGATAATATACATCCGTCTAAGCAAAGATTATCTCTAACGCTGTTTCTGCTCCAAAGCCCTAACAGTTATTATTGCCTATTCGGAGCAAGACACTCTGCTTTCACCACATCCAGTGGATTTCACTCAAGACTCAGAGTGAGCCATGACCTTTCCCTTCTTCGGGAATGGAAGAATATGACTTGCTATCGACGGTTCCGCAAGTGAAATGGCCGAGCGGATCTCACGGAACAAACTCAGCCCACCTAAGACAAGTAAGAGATCCGCACTGCCTATGTAATTCCTTTGTCTACTAAATTTGCCAACAAAACCATTTCTCTACTGGAGGATTTTCGAGTTATTCTTATGTGGGAGGGTGGTGTGGATTTTAATGAAAGAAGGAAAGAAGACTGAAATTATCATTACGTTTTTACTACAAAAATGCAGAGAAAATGAGTCCTTTGCAAATATAAAGAAGATAGCTCATATGTTGATTCTAATAGCATCAGCAGTCTACCCACTCCACAATGACGAGGACTAAGGGATGGCTGGAAAAGAACGTGGAAACTGATCGCAAAAGGTTACATTAATCCTTAGCAAGAAATGGAATTAACAACATGCAATAACTACTACTGTAAAATAGACGGAAAATTTATGAATGCTTGAAAAGAAAAAGCCGATGTGGCCTCCCGTCCGAAGATCAAGTAACTATCATTAATTCCCGTGATCATTATTTTCGTCGAAAACATGGGATCGAATTATTGCGAAACCATGGCTATGAAATCATCATACTGTGAGACCAACCGCTCGCCACGTGGTCGCGTGGCCCAGCACAACGGATCCTAAGTCCATTCCACGAAAGTGACAAGTTCATAAATTTTAACTTCACACACATATTAAGTCAGTCAGTAGCGAGCCAGTGTGTGTGTTGGACCTTCCATCAAGCTACGGACCCCCTTGAAGATGTCTCCCGCAGTCGGAGACGAAACGTTGGGAATCACCTCAGAATTCATCAACCGACCACGGCATAACAGCACGGATAATTATAATGAACACACATATTAAGATTTATTTATTTACTTATTTAGCGTATGGCTCATAACATCACAGTAAAAATTACGGAAACAACACGATTAAAAAAAAATCACATATGTATAAACAGAGCAGTAAATAACAGTTTGTATATAAGGACATCACCAATTGTAAATTTACACTCACAGAAGAGCAGTCACAATCAAACGTCCAGCTTAGATAATATACAGTCGATTGCCTCTTGGGTCGCCATTAGGAAATCCTGTGGGTCACCCTCATATGCCCTTAGTGGGCATTCCTGCACGATGAGTTTGATCGTCTGTCTCTTAGCGCCACAGTCGCAAGCAGCCGAGGGAAGTTTACCCCATCTGTGTAAGGAGTCGGCGCATCTCCCACAGTTGGTTCTGATGCGATTAAGAGTTGACCAAACTTTGCGAGGGCAATCAAATCCTTTTGGTTTACTAAAGATGCATGGCATACTGTGGCAGTTTACTGCTGTTCTGCTCTTCCATTCTTCTTTCCATCGGTCATTTATTTTAAAGTTGGTTTGGTGCAGTGCCTGCGCGGTCTTTAGTGGAGGATGCCTAGACCAGAGTCGGTTCCCTTGGATGTCGTGAGTATCTTCATGGATTTGTAATTGAGAATTGGTCATGATTTTTTGAAATTCTCTAACCAGAGCGTGTTCTCGGCGCAGGTTAGGAGGGGCTGTGTTACTGAGAATGGGCAGCCACACTGTAGGAGTTGGCCTGATTGTGCCTGATATAATACGCATTGTTGCATTAAGTTGGCTATCTACCATGTGTGTGTATTTGCTGTTGTTGCCACACTGGGGCACAGTATTCTGCCACTGGATACACCAAGCCAAGTGCAGATGTTCTTAAGGTAGATGCTGTGGAGCCCCAAATGGTGTCGCAGAGCTTCTGCAATATGTTGTTGCGTGTTTTAAGTTTCGCTGTAGTTTTAGTCAGGTGTTATTTGAATGTTAGTGTCCTATCTAGGGTAACCCCAAGATACTTTGGGCGTTTGTTGTGATTTAGTATTTTCCCGTCTAGATATACATGTAGTACATATTACGATAAAACAAGAGCAAAGGCACCGAAAGCGAAAGTATGACTGTACGAGTGGCAGTTCTTACCCTGATATGAGCTGCAGCCGACTTCGAGGTCCTAACGCACAAGAGACAGACCCCGAGTCCAACATGGCAAACAAATCTTTACATTTACGGGATAGAAAAATTGCACAGAAACAAAACTGTTAATGCGCTCTAAACGGCGGAGTTCCTATCGTTCTTGCTGCCTTGCAGGCACCGAAACTGGTGCTCACAGAGAACACACATGCTTACCTAGAAGAGGAACTCAGCGCCGTGCTACCAGCCACGGACAATAGTAGATCAGAGACGATCAAGATCCTCCGCCTCCCGAGGGAAGCCGGGAAAATTGGGCAGCGAAACGGGCGCGCTCTTAAAGTAGCCAATCAGAGAGCCCGAAGTTACCACAGAACTGACAGGTAGGCGACTTCGCGCAGTTAAAAGAGAGTGAAAAGTGAAGTTTCACAGTTGACCGTACTATTTGTTAGACCAAGATGAGTGATACTTTAGTCTCTAGAAACTATTCAAACTGATAGCCCACGCCCAACGAAAGCAGCGATCTTGGCGGGAAAGGGAAACCAACATGGCTATGCATGGAGACTGCTGAGCAGAGTATGAAATATGCATAGTGAACGACAAGAAACGCACGTCTTTCGAACTGTCAACACCGTAACAATGGTGTTAAGGACGAGCTGAGTTGGAAGAGACGTTTTTGACACATTGCGTGTGTGGTGAGTAGAAACTGGGTTCTGAGTCAGTAAAGATGTCGCCGGACCCTATAACGACGAAAGTTGTTTTTCTTATCGAGTTTATGGATAGATTTAGTATAATCTTAAGAAGTGAATTTTTTTTCTGACGTTGAACAAGATGTTCGATTGAGGTCTATTATTTTATTATTAAATATTTATTTTGAGTTAATGAATCTGTATTATCTTCTTGGCACTTCTGAATTCTGCCCATTTTTGGTTTTAAGCAGCTATTGCCGTGATTTCAGTGAGCAATGATATGGAGCCACTTAGTTATTGCAACCTTCACCAGCGCCAAATGCAGATGTGTGTCCTCTAGTGTTCTAAGTGAGAATGGGGTGAGGAGGTTAGAACGTTAATAAACTTCGGAAATGGCTTTAATATAGCGAGATAATTGAGAACTGGGTATGTAAATGCAGAGAAAAGGCCGTTTCGGGATAAAAGTCGGGGCGATGCAATAAACAAGTAGTAATGTACACTCCTGGAAATGGAAAAAAGAACACATTGGCACCGGTGTGTCAGACGCACCGTACTTGCTCCGGACACTGCGAGAGGGCTGTACAAGCAATGATCACACGCACGGCACAGCGCACACACCAGGAACCGCGGTGTTGGCCGTCGAATGGCGCTAGCTGCGCAGCATTTGTGCACCGCCGCCGTCAGTGTCAGCCAATTTGCCGTGGCATACGGAGCTCCATCGCAGTCTTTAACACTGGTAGCATGCCGCGACAGCGTGGACGTGAACCGTATGTGCAGTTGACGGACTTTGAGCGAGGGCGTATAGTGGGCATGCGGGAGGCCGGGTGGACGTACCGCCGAATTGCTCAACACGTGGGGCGTGAGGTCTCCACAGTACATCGATGTTGTCGCCAGTGGTCGGCGGAAGGTGCACGTGCCCGTCGACCTGGGACCGGACCGCAGCGACGCACGGATGCACGCCAAGACCGTAGGATCCTACGCAGTGCCGTAGGGGACCGCACCGCCACTTCCCAGCAAATTAGGGACACTGTTGCTCCTGGGGTATCGGCGAGGACCATTCGCAACCGTCTCCATGAAGCTGGGCTACGGTCCCGCACACCGTTAGGCCGTCTTCCGCTCACGCCCCAACATCGTGCAGCCCGCCTCCAGTGGTGTCGCGACAGGCGTGAATGGAGGGACGAATGGAGACGTGTCGTCTTCAGCGATGAGAGTCGCTTCTGCCTTGGTGCCAATGATGGTCGTATGCGTGTTTGGCGCCGTGCAGGTGAGCTCCACAATCAGGACTGCATACGACCGAGGCACACAGGGCCAACACCCGGCATCATGGTGTGGGGAGCGATCTCCTACACTGGCCGTACACCACTGGTGATCGTCGAGGGGACACTGAATAGTGCACGGTACATCCAAACCGTCATCGAACCCATCGTTCTACCATTCGTAGACCGGCAAGGGAACTTGCTGTTCCAACAGGACAATGCACGTCCGCATGTATCCCGTGCCACCCAACGTGCTCTAGAAGGTGTAAGTCAACTACCCTGGCCAGCAAGATCTCCGGATCTGTCCCACATTGAGCATGTTTGGGACTGGATGAAGCGTCGTCTCACGCGGTCTGCACGTCCAGCATGAACGCTGGTCCAACTGAGGCGCCAGGTGGAAATGGCATGGCAAGTCGTTCCACAGGACTACATCCAGCATCTCTACGATCGTCTCCATGGGAGAATAGCAGCCTGCATTGCTGCGAAAGGTGGATATACACTGTACTAGTGCCGACATTGTGCATGCTCTGTTGCCTGTGTCTATGTGCCTGTGGTTCTGTCAGTGTGATCATGTGATGTATCTGACCCCAGGAATGTGTCGATAAAGTTTCCCCTTCCTGGGACAATGAATTCACGGTGTTCTTATTTCAATTTCCAGGAGTGTAGTTCGGGATTAGTATTAACTGTCACTGAACTAGGCACTTTTAGATATAAATACTGCTTTTATCAGTAATTAAAGTCAAATAAGCCTCTCTTAGGTACAGGTGGAAAGATCTTTCTCTGTTCTGAGGACTGACGTCATAGGCAGGCGTGGAATAGCTCTGCTACAATGCTGTACTATTCTGCAAGACCGAGTACCACTCTCCACCATGCCAGCTACGTACTTGTAGTAATTGCTTACACAGTACTCGTAAACTGTTATTTTTTACACTCGTTGACAATGTAAACTTTTACCTG
Source organism: Schistocerca piceifrons (assembly GCF_021461385.2). Taxonomy (NCBI): domain Eukaryota; kingdom Metazoa; phylum Arthropoda; class Insecta; order Orthoptera; family Acrididae; genus Schistocerca; species Schistocerca piceifrons. Next base: position 730,259,020 of record NC_060139.1, on the reverse strand, counting down.
TGAATGTGAAGTGACTCTTTCGTGACACGTCTTAAATTTTAGAAGGTATTCTAGGTACTAGAGTAACTTTAACGTTTTAGGAACACTTCGTTAAAAAAATGCAAAATCAATACAGAATGCACTGCTAATCAAGGTAATGAGGTGAACCTAGAGAAGGTTAATTGTGGTGTTGGTATAGATCTTCCTGGGCTGTGCCGACGTGATTTTCGCAGGCGTCTGTGCTTTTCGGTTCTTCCTCGCCGGCGTCGCCTTCGGGGACAGTGAGGCAATGGCGGAACTTGGGGCCAGATAATGAACCGCACCAGCGGAAACTTGCTGCAGACGGGATGTCGGCGTCTGCGGGCGACGCCGCTGCAGAACAGCAGCTTCCCGGGAAGTGCACCGAGGCTGCTTGTCCGAGCCATTGCCTCGAGATCTGGCTACAGAGAGTCCTCGCTCCTCGCGTGATCTACCGTAGGAGCCCGTGGGCATCATCCCAATAGAGAAGACTATTTCATCAACGACTTCAAAAATTGCTCTATGAAATAAGACTAGATTTCAAGCAAAAACGGTTTCAATCTGTTTTTAACTTTTGTCACTATGTGTGAGTACTTTCAGTGCACTTAGAACGTCGAAAAAATCTTTATGGTTGCGTATAATTCCACTTTCCCTGACAGAGGTTAAATTGTCAAAAATATGTATTGTTGTTATTTGTAGCGTTATAATCATGACCTCTAGTCTCCTTTCCACGCAGTGCCTGTTTTCTAATGAAAATGTTAGTAAGAAGATAAGTGTATTAATACTCTGCTTTTAGTATCTGTGGGTGATTGAGCAATTGTCTAGAGTTCCTTTTTCATATTACACATACGTATCATTTGTACACTGTCCATATCGAGTTGATGTATAATTTCTAAGACGTTTGTTACCTTCGTACCTCTTTCATTGCCTCTACGATCGACTTAATTACCTTAATACCATACCATGTTTTTGACTGTTTTCAACTCTGTGACGTAACAACGATGCCTAGGAGATGTGTTGCGTAACACGCGTTTTATTTTAATTTTTAAGTGCCTCTTCCGATCACCAAATTCCACCTCTATGCCGGTTCTCTGTAGTGCACGAGAATGTAAGTTTAGCTTAATGTTAGGACGGATTTCTGCTCTGCCATGGTGAAGGAGTATAGGGATCGTCCGTAAGGGAGCTTCCGTTGGATTTCGTGGCACAATAACGGGATGGACACGCTGAGGAGCTGGAGGAGAGGCCAACAGCACGTTCCTGTGTGACCCGTACTGAAGAACCAAAGGAACTGGTACACCTGTCTAATATCGTGTAGGGCCCCCGCGAGCACTCAGAAGTTCCGCAATACGACGCGGCTTGGACTCGAATAATATCTGAAGTAGTGCTGGAGGGAAATGGCGCCATGAATCCTTCAGGCCTGTCGATAAACCCGTAAGAGTACGAGGGGTGAAGATCTCTTCTGAACAGCACATTGCAAGGCATCCCAGATATGCTCAATAATGTTCATGTCCGGGGAACTGGTGGGCAGCGGAAGTGTTTAAACTCAGAAGAATGTTCCTGGAGCCACCCTGTAGTAATTCTGAGCGCGTGAGGTGTTGCGTTGTCCTGCTGGAATTACCCAAATCCGTCGGTATGCACAATGGACATGAATGGATGCAGATGATCAGACAGGATGCTTATGTACGTGTCACCTGTCAGAGTCGTATCTACACGTATCAGGGGTCCCATATCACTCCAACTCTACACGCCCCACACCATATCAGAGCCTCCACCAGCTCGAACAGTCCCCTGCTGACTTGCAGGGTCCATGAATTCAAGGGGTTGTCTCCATACCCGCGCATGTCCATGCGCTCGATACAATTTGAAACGAGAGTCGTCCGACCAGGCAACATGTTTCCAGTCTTCAACAGTCCAATGTCGGTGTTGACCGGCCCTGGTGAGGCGTTAAGACCTTGTGTCGTGCAGTCAGCAAGGGTACACGAGTGGGCCTACGGCCCCGAAAGCTCATATCAATGATGTTTCGTTGAATGGTTCACACGCTGATACTGTTGATGGTCCAGCATTGAAATCTGCAGCAGTTTGCGGAAGAGCTGCACTGCTGTCACGTCGAACGCTTCTCTTCAGTCGTCGTTGGTACCGTTCTTGTAGGATCTTTTCCCGGCTGCAGCGATGTCGGAGATTTGATGTTTTACCGGATTTTTACCGGATTGCTGATATTAACGGTGCACTCGTGAAGTTGTTGTACGGGAAAATCCCCACTTCATCGCTTCCTCTGAGATGCTGTGTCCCATCTCTCGTGCGCCGACTATAACAACACGTTCAAATTCACTTAAATCTTGATAAACTGCCGTTGTAGTAGCAGTAGCCAGTCTAACACCTGCGCCAGACACTTATTGTCTTATATAGGCATTGCTGACCGCAGCGCCGTATTCTGCCTGTTTACATATCTCTGTATTTGAATACGCTTGCCTACACCAGTTTCTTTGGCGCTTCAGTGTACATGTGTAGTACGATTTGCAGCGATGGAGAAACGGACTTTCCCGCCATATAACTTAGTTGCTGGTCATAGTCAGATGAAAGCAGGGAGTAAAAAAAAACTAAATTTCACCCGAACAGGCCGTGAAGGTCCAGTGGTACCGACCGGCCGCCGTGTCATAGCCCACATGCATCATTGGATGCGGATATGGAGAGGCATGTGATCAGCACACCGGGGTTTGGGGGGTGGGGCACTGGGGGCCGAACCGTACAATAATCCTGGGTTCGGTTTTGGGCGGCGGTGAGGTGGGTGGACTGTTGAGGCCTGTTGTGGGGTTGTGAACCACTGAGGGCTATGGCGGGACGAAGCCTCTCCGTCCTTTCGAGGTCCCTGGTTTAATACACAATGCACACATGTATATATGGTAAAAACAGGCATGAACACAACAAAACGCTGTGAGGTACCGGTTATTGTTTGTCCTGAGTTGGAAGGTGATTCGTTTTCTAAAATAATGAACGATATCTGCTAGTATCATCTTCTGTGAGACGTTGACGGTCGTAGGTGTCGATAGTTCACCGTGTGATGAAGACTTATCAATCGAAGCATTTCAGCCACTAGGCTTTCTGCATTAAATGCCTACCTTTATTAACAGTAACAATTATCTTTTCAAAGGAGAAGTGTGATTTATATTTGTTGTTTTAAGAGTCTTGTTCTACAGATTCCCCGGAAAGAAGCTTCCATGATCCTGAGAAAAAAAGACAAAGATATACGTTTCATTTGAGTACTATAAAACCGAATGACTTAAAAGCTGTTCTTTTATTCATTCTTAAAAAAAATGGCTCTGAGCACTATGGAACCTAACATCTATGGTCATCAGTCCCCTAGAACTTAGAACTACTTAAACCTAACTAACCTATGGACATCACACAACACCCAGTCATCACGACACAGAGAAAAATCCATGACCCCGCAGGGAATCGAACCCGGGAACCCGTGCGCGGGAAGCGAGAACGCTACCGCACGACCACGAGCTGCGGACTATTCATTCTTAAATCCATTCATATTTCCTACATTTAAGATTAGTAGATTTATCAACAATTGCGTGCGCGTTTTCGTGCCTCATTTGTGTACTAATATTAATCTCCTGAAGTCTTCATAGGAATTGTTTCCAGGTTTTAGAAGATGCTTTGTTGTAGGTTATACTATGTCTAACGATAAAGGACATCACAGCGTATGCTTTTTGAAACAAATTTCAAAATACCAACCATAATGATGATGTCTCTACAGGACCTTTTAGAATTAAGACCGGGAATAATTCTCATAATATACTTACATATCTTGAGTATGTTGTTTCTTGTAACTCGAGCTAAATGAAACGATTACTGAAGTCACTAAGCCTGTGGTGTAATACTGGCGAAGTTGCAGTAAAGATTCGATGATAGAGTGTGGCAAATGCGGTAAATGGAAAGACCAATAATAGGAGGTTAGTTCAATATGCATCCCGATTTTCTTTGTTAACGGAGCAAAAAAGTTATTTCAATTTGTAACAGTTCAGTCACATCCTCACTTCATGTGTCAGGCAAGCTGTTATGTCGTTGCAACCTCAATTTTTTTCGTCCTATAGGGAATAATTTATGTTAGGGTATGTGAACAGTCATAAAGTCCGTCATTAGAAGGCAGTTGACGGTTCAAGATGAACGAAAAAGTAGGGATTTTTATCAGGAACTCTTCTGCCTGGTGTATCAGTACGGTTCGTAATCAGATTATGAACCTCACTCTAGGCATCTCCTTAGCCTAAATAAACTGTTATCATATTGGTATTGAGAATCTTTTGTGAGTCTCAGTCTAAAAATAATAATGTAAAGTTACGTGGTCAACGTTCAGTTCAACTTCTGCTATTATACCACTTTCTTGTTGTGACCTGATTAATTACAGATTAAAATGAGTTGCGTGTGAGCAGCAGAAAAGAAACTGCCGATACTTTTAATTGATTAATGAAGCGTCATCAGTTGCGCTACTTGGCGTGGCTCCAATATAAACTTCATTTTTATGTCGCTGTTATATCTCGCCTTTATTGTAAGTACATTGTCAAGTTTCTGGCGAACTGGAAACGGCACCTCAAATCCCCTGACATAGTTATCGTATTTTATCCTTCCGTAATTATACCGTCCTAATATTTTAGCGGTCGTTACTACATAAAGATCTCGAGGATACATCACTTTTATTCAAAGTTTTAAATGAGTGACCTAATTGTCTTCATCAGGTGCCATAAGCGTTGGTATTACGTTTACTCGCTGCCTGGACGTAATCAGGATAGACACTGGAAAACGTGCCGTCTCTCATTCATATCGCGGAAACCAGAGACATTGTATCTGTCTTGTGATATTTAATCCAGCTGTAATATACCGAGAACTCTAATAAACGAGCTGACTGCAGATCCGGAAACCATTGCAACGTTTGTTTCCCAGCTAATCACTAATCATAAGTAAGCTACGGCGAATACTCGGTTGGTGGCCTTTTATTCCGATCTTCTGCACTAAGTGCACAGGGTACCTAACTGCTTTTTCCAAGGCTCACAAGAACATGACACTCACATTTAACTGAATTACAGTTGACACATAAAACTACAGACCTATCCATAGTCATCAGTTTGTTGTAGTACATGGAATCTAATTGACGCAAAATTTGTGTAGATACCTTCGAGCTGTTAATTTAGCAGAACCCTAGAAGTAATTAGAAGCTTATGGCTGGTCGACCAGGGACAATATTTTGGCTTTTGTTAGCTAAACTGAAAATTCCTTCCTTCGTAAAAGTGGTGATACAATGTTTCTTATTGTACAGCATTTGTTTATCTACGCTAACTCGCCGAGAATTAAGGAAATGTGTAAGTTTTGGTGAGCAAATCTGAATATCATGCGAACACTTTGATTTTAAACAGACCAATTTCAGTTCTGAATTCTAACCGGAAGAAAAAGGATGATTGGTGTTCAACGTCCCATGGACATCGAGGTCATTAGAGATGCAGCAGAAGCTCGGATTGTGTCAAGAATCTCAAAGGAAATCGGCCGTACCCTTTCAAAGGAACCACGCCGGCATTTGTCCGGAGCGATCAAGGGAAATCACGGAAAACCGAGATCTGGATGGACGGGTGCGGAATAGAAGAGTCGTTCTCCCGAAAGTGAGTCCATTGTCCTAAGAACTGCGCCAGTTGTAATCGGAATGTCATTGGTTCTATATGTATTCTGGATGTTAGTGAGTGTGTGTTGTCTGAGCGAACTGTTCAAATGTGTGTAAAATCTTATGGGACTTAACTGCTAAGGTCATCAGTCCCTAAGCTTACACAGTACTTATCCTAAGGACAAACACACACACCCACGCCCGAGGGAGGACTCGAACCTGCACAGTCCATGACTGCAGCGCCCAGACCGCTCGGCTAATCCCGCGTGGCTGACCGAACTGAACTGTGTAAGAAGTTTATAAACATTAACCGTTGTACATAGAACTAGGAGTTTATTGTTTAGCCTGGACTTGGCGGCACTACTTCCGAAAGGTCAAAACTGCGTACTATTAAAATTATGGCCCAAATTTTCTCCGGCTTTTTGCTTGTTATTGTTTTCACTTGTGGTTAGCAGTGAACTGACGAGGTATGCGTGAGCTGTGGACTCTTGGCCTATTGCGCGATATTCTACACATTTCTCAGTGAGTAATGCTTTCAGAAATACACTAATAAAACAAATGGAATTTCTCTTTTTTTGTATTGCTGTAGAGAAAATCACAAAATTTAACGATAGGTTCTTATTGTGGAAATGGGTTGAAGGAAAGAATGTGCAAGCGTGCTTATTGAGGCATACAGAACGTGTACGATCCTCTAGATATGCTCTAGCGTATTGAGGTACGTCTGCAAATGTTTAATTCTGAGTTTCTATGTTTTACGTAAATGTGCACATAATTTGACTTTCGGTATGAGTACATGTCACTTTAAGTAGTGTAAGTACCACACGTGTTTCATTTGACTGCATCTTTTGTATTATTTGGCCATACGAGGAAGTATAATGTTGAGGGAATAGCAACAAAAGTCTGAACAGTTGTGCCAGCCGCGACCAGTGAGGACTGTAAAAACTGTTTTGTGACTTTGCAGTCGTACATTGTTCCGAGCTGAGAAAGATAAAAAAAAGAGAAACAGAGGAGTGACACAAGCACGATAAAAGTGCATAAACCGAGCTTGTGGTAGTTCCTTCGTTGTTTTGGGAAGCCGCTATCGATTGTACCCGACGGGGTTGCGAGAACCCGTCATGTACAATCGACAGCAGCTTCCCAAAACAAGACACATCTATTCTGACGAAGTTCTAAATTCTAGTGGATATTCAGGCCTTAACTCCTTCATTAGCAAGGCGTCTATGTCCCTGCCTTCACCCCTTCTTCTCAGCGAGCGGCGATCCCAATTCCTATTCCTGGCATTACTTCGTCGTTCTGCCGTTCAGCTATTACGGTGGCCACTGTCATGGCAAGTGCTGCATAGATAACTGCGTCCTCCATGACGAAAACGCTGTGAAACGTAAACATAGATATTCATCTGCTGGTACCATCATAACATAAAACGAACACTTTAGTCAATAATTCTGTATAATCATAAGGTAATTTCATTCTACCTGCACAATAACTGCTTAATAAATAAGAACCTAGTGCCTGCAGTTACGATTATGTACCCTTGGGGATGCTAGTGCAGACTTACACGTTAGGCGTAGCGTATCGTGTGGCAGGGCTAGCAAAAAAGTTGGCATTTCCAGGCTCGTATACTTGAGGCGCTAGTGCAGACTTGTATGCGATAGGTGTGTCGCCCAAAACAACCTTCAGAAACAGTACACACGTGTTGTGAGAATATCTGACCAGACGTACGATGCGACTGAGGGCATAAGAACGGAGGTTGTATTAGCGTAATTTAGCGATTCTCTTGTGAAGATGGAACGAGTCTATCTGTCCGAAACATTTCATACATCAAGCAAAGTGGCATGCCAAGGGAAGGATGAATATGATTAATGTTCTCACTAACGTTGGGTGGAATGTTAGTTCAAATGCCAGTGGGAATATAAAATAAAGGAATGAAATAATAGACAAATCGCTAATATTTACAAGTGGCAGGGTAATAAAGTTAAATGGAGAGGATATAGAATACATTAGTAGACAAAAGGATGAAAATTACTTTCGAAGCGTAACTTACAAGAAAACATCACCAACTTGACCTCTTATTTCAAGGAGAAAAAAGCACACTTGCAAGATTTCAGCCCCGGAAGTCGGTCCCGCGCGAAAATTTGGGCTATAATTTTAGTAGTACGCAGTTATGATCTTTTGAAAGTACAGCTTTTAATCTTTCGAACGCACTGCATGTTTGTCACTAGCTCCGCCCACTGCAGCCGTCTAATGGTTCAAATGGCTCTGAGCACTATGCGACTTAACTTCTGAGGTCATCAGTCGCCTAGAACTTAGAACTAATTAAACCTAACTAACCTAAGGACATCACACACATCCATGCCCGAGGCAGGATTCGAACCTGTGACCGTAGCGGTCGCCCGGTTCCAGACTGTAGCGCCTAGAACTGCACGGCCACTCCGACCGGCAGCCGTCTAATGCTTGAGCGCGAAGTACTGTATGGCGTATGACTATCAGAACCTTCCTATTCGCGTGTTTCGATTTCTTGCTCGATAATACATGTTATTCTACGCGAAAAATAGTAAATAATGGGACAACATAGTATGTCAAATTGATGCACATATACCTTCAATATTATTTTAATAATATTCTCATGCTGATTTTCTGTAGGTATATATGCGCCTGAAAATCAAAATGAGTAACCTAAGTAAGTGAAGAAATTTTGAATGCAGCAAATGATTTTCGATTCACAATTTAATCATTCCAATCATGTTCAGGAACAGCACATCTTCCGCAAATTTACTTCACTTCAGATTGCCAGATTTTAAATCCAAAGGAAATAACGCATAACAATGGTAATGTTACTAATGACAGTGCCACTAAAGCAGAGTTACTAAACTCATTTTTCCGAAATTCCTTCATCATAGAAGACGAAGTAAATATTGCAGAATTCGAATCAATAACTGCCAACATGAGTAACTTAGAAGCAGATATCCTCGGTGTAGCGATGCAGCTTAAATCACTTAATAAAGCCAAGGCCTCCGGTCCAGATGGTACACTAGTCGGGTTCCCTTCAAAGTATGCTGACACAATAGCTCTACACTAAGCAAACATATACAACCGCTCGCTTACCGAAAGATCTGTTCCTTAAGAAGTTGGCAAGTCACATAAATAACGAAGAAAGGAAATACGAGTAATCCTTTAATTACAGGCCCATGTCACTAACGTAGACCTGTAGTCGGATTTTGAACGTATACTGTGTTCGAACATTATGAATTATCTCGAAGAAAATGATTTATTGACAAACGGCCAGCAGGGATTCAGAAAACATCATTCTTGTGAAACACCACTCGCTCTTTATTCTCATGAAGTAATGAATGCTATCGGCAGGGGACGTCAAATTGATTCTATATTTTTATATTTTCAAAAGGCTTTTGACACCGATCCGTACAAGTGACTTCTAATCAAACTCCGTGTCTATGGAGTATCGTCTCAGTTGTGCGACTGGATTCGTGATTTCCTCTGAGAAAGGCCACGGTTCGTGGCAACTGACAGAAAATCATCGAGTAAAACAAATACAATATCTGGCTTCCACAAGAAAGTGTTATAGGCCCTTGCTCTCCCTGATATACATAAAGTACTTAGGAGGTAATCTGAGCAGCCATCTTAGATTGTTTGCAAATGCTGCTGTCATGTACCGCCTTGTAAAGTCATCGGTTGATCAAAACCCAATTGCGAAATGATTTAGACAAGATATGGTGCGAAAAGTGGCAAGTGACCGTAAATAATGAAAACTGTCAAGTCTTCCACATGAGTGCTAAAAGGAATCTGATAGATTTGGGTTACATGATAAATAACGCAAATCTAAAGACTGGAAACACTTAGGGATTACAATTACGAGTAAGTTAAATTGGAACGATCACATAGATAAAGTTGCGGGGAAAGCAAACCAAAGACTGCATTTTATTTGCAGAACACTTAGAAGTGCAACAGATCTACTAAAGATACTGATTATACTACGCTGATCCGCCTTTTTCTGGAGTACTACAGTGCGGCTTGCGATCGACATCAAATAGAACTGACGGAGGACATCTGAAGATTTCAAAGAAGGACAGTTCGTTTCGTATTGTAGTGGAATAGGGGAGAGTGTGCCAGCAATATGATACGCGAATTGGGGTGACGCTCGTTAAAAGAAAGGCATTTTTCGTTGTGGCAGGATTTTTCCATGAAATTTCAATCACAAACTTTCTCCTCAGAGTATGAAAATATTTTGCTGGTGCTTCTCTACATAGGAAGAAATGATCATCATAGTAAAATAAGAGAAAAGGAAGCTCGCGCGCAAAGATTTAAGTGTTAGTTTACCTCGAGCGCTGGTCGAGAGTGGAACGGCTTGAAAGTGATTCGATGAATCCTCTAGAAGGTACTTAATTGTGAAATGCAGAGTAATCACGTAGATGTAGATGTAATGAGTGATTAAACAGCACTACACTACTACTTTAAGTTTTCATTCGTTTCATTCATGTACACAGCATTTGTGAACAGCAACATAAAAATGTTCGAAGCAGTGAGATCTCCGCATGTTGGAAACCCCGCACTTAAACACAATGAATGAGATGTGTTACCAGTGTCACATCTGTAGTTCACAAACGTCTTTACTACTCCACTGTCCAGCCGTTCTCGCTAGGACATTAAGCGTCTACAGTGGACCAGAGCGAGTGACAAATATCTGGTGCGAACGAAGGTTTAGAAGCAGTACGTTCAGTAGTTCATAACTGATTACTACCAGAAATATGGTCCAAATTTTCTGGCGAGATCGCTTACTGGAGCTGATATCCTGCACGTGTGTTTTTTTTCCATTAAGATATGAGGTGAAGTTGATGATATAATCTATCATGCTTTCAACAGTTGTGATACCAGGTATAAGCGACGTGGAATAGTATCTCCTGAAGATGACCTCTAACATCACTGTGATCGTATCTGTGTACGACTACAGGGGAGCTTTATAGAAACAGGAAGCTATATAAGATAAAATACTAACCAAGACAGCGTGCCTGTGGGTGTACGACGTTGTCATTATAATCATATTTATTGTACCCCATGTAAAATATGAGGATAATTTCGAAGACAGTGTGTGGTATTTTTTTCTGTTGACATTGCGTGTCCATGCCAGATTATGCTGGTTTAGTTTTAATTTTTGAATCTTACCGTTGGTGCCCCGTGGGTTTGATTCTCTTGCGACGGATAGCAGCAGCAGAGGAACTTCACAAAATGGCGTCTCACAGTGAATTGTGTACAAACAGAGATGTGTCATTGAATTCGGTACTGATGAATAAACTCGTGCTAGTTAAAATCCATCAAACGCTTGCTGAAACGTATGGAGACGACATAGTAGAAGTGTGTAATGCGAGGCTGTGGGTACTGTTGCAATAGTGATGAAAAGAGAGCACACGAAAATTCACGCTCCGGTCGACCCTTCTCAGCTGCCATCGCTTTTAACTAAAGCGTATCGATCAGCTCATCCGTAATAATCGGCGGATTACATCCAAGGAATTATGTGCTTAGCTGAATGTTGTCAGTAATGTTTTAGACAAGATATAACACGAACTTAGTTATGGTGAAATGTATGCGAGATAGATACTGCTCAAGAAAAAAAAAGATCGTTGTATAGAAATTTGTCGTGACCTGGTGGACCAATGAGGAGACGCAGGTGACAATTTTTTGAAACCCTAGTCACTGGAGATCATACATGATATCACCAGCAGTCACATTTCAGAGTTCTACAAGACGACACTGACTACGCTGTAAGTCTGTTTTGCATCATCTGCACCGATATCCGCAAGCCCCTTGACGGTGTGTGGTGGAGTGTGCTTCTGGTTCCACTGACTGATGCCTCCATCCCCGTTCCATTCGATAATGGCGCATGGGAAGAGTGACTCTAGGTAAGCCTTTGTACTAGCTCTAATTTCTCGAACTTAGTAGTTGTAGTCATTTTGCGAGTCATGTGTAGGAGGAAGTAATATGTTGTCTGACTCTTCCCGAAAAGTACTTTCTCGTACTTCCAATAATAAACCTCTCCGAGATTCACAACGCCTCTCTTGTAGCGTCTGGAACTGGAGTTTGTTGAGCATCTCTATAACGCTCTCGTGCCGACTAAACGATCCCATGACGAGAAACGCGTCCTTCTTCGATGGATCTTCTATCACTCCTACCTGGTAATGGTCCCAGATTGATGAACAACACTCAAGAATGGGTGGAACAGGCGCCTTCTTGGCTACTTCTTTTGTTTGTGAATTAATTGTCCTTAAGATATTTCCTATGAATCGCAGTCTCGCATCTGCTTTTCCACTATTTTTTCTTTATGTGGCCACTCCACTTACTGTCGCTTCGTTTAGATACTCCTAGAAATTTTACCGTGGTTGTTGTTTCCAACAATTTGTCATAAATATTGTACGGTACTGGATTTCTTTTTCTTTATCTGAGCAATATTTTACATTATGGCAATTTACGTTCAGGGTTAAACGCCAGTCCCTGCACCGTTCATTGTTCTTCTGTAGGTCCTTCAGCATACCGTTAGTGTCTCCTGAAATTGCAGCCTTTTTGTAGACAAACACATCATCTGCGAACAGCCTGCTTCCGACGCATTCTACTAGATCATTTACACACATTGCAAACAGTAATGGTCCTGTCACATTTCCTTGGGCTACTCCCGAAATTACCTTTACATCTGTCGACTTTGTACGGTTAAGAGCGACGTGTTGAGTTCTATCTGCAAGGAAGCCGTGAATACAGTTGCAAAGCTTTGAAATTAGTTATAACAGTCTAGATCGCAAGGCATGTTTATTGAAAGGTTACCTGTTTCGATCGTCACATGATCATCTTCAGAACTACGGCCATATTAATGAACCATGGCTGTAGATTTAAAGTTATGTGATGATCGAAACCGATCACCTTTTAATAAACGAGCCTTGCGTTCTAAACTCTTATAATTAATTTCAAAGATTATATTTTGGTCACTGATATCTACAATAAAGTTTTCAAAAAATCCAGTCGCAAATCTGGTCCGATGGTCGGTAAGCTCGTATTTTCTTCAGTAAATAGCAGTGCGAGACAGTGTCAGATGCCTTCCTGAAGTCAAGGAACACGGTATCAACTTGAACACCGATGTCTACAGCGCAGTGTATCTAATGGAGGAGCAGAGCGAGCTGAGTTTCGCAAGATCTCTGTGAGCAGAATCCATTTTGATTTTTGTAGAAGACATTTTCGTTATCCGAAAACGTCATAACACATGAGCATAAAACACGTTCCATAATCTTACAACAGACTGACGTCAACGATACAGGTCTATAATTATGTGCATCTGTCGTAGACCTTTCTTGAAAATGGGAAAGGCCTGCGCTTTTTTCCAGTAGCTAGGTACCCTTCGATGCTCCATCGATCTACGATAAATTATTGCTAGAATGGGATCAAGTTCTCTCACATAATCTCTTTAGAATCTTACAGGTATGTCACCTGCTCCTGATGTGTTTCCACAAGTTGTTTTTCTATTCCGCTTTGAGTTATCTCACTATCTGCCATTTCGAAGTTCGTACGATGACTGGAAAGAGGGATTGTGTTACGATGTTCCGTGTTTAAACAGTTCCGGAAGACTGACTTTTCTATTTCAGCCATCCCTCTGCAATTTTCCTTCTCGGTGCCACTTAGCCGACTCCGAATTTTTAGAGTCACGCCAGAAAATATAAGAAGCGATCAAAAAGTTTATGTTCGAAGGCCGTACTGTCCAGAATAGATATGCCAATCGGGCAAACTCGGCGAGAACGTTGAGGTAATCATCCCACCGATTAACCAGGCTGAATATATCCGTTTGGGAAAACACCGAGTCCTGCTGCGTGAAGAAATCCGAAGCCGCCTGTTGGACATTCTCGTTGGACAGGAATTGTCGACCCTTCCAGGACTTTCCTAGAGACCGAAGGTGTGATGATCACATGGGGAGAGATCAGGACGACAGGGTGGGTGCTGGTGTGTTATCGTAACTTCTACGTTAGGATATTTGTGATATAGGGACGCGGGTTTTCACGAGGTAGTAGCACCCCTTGACGCAACATTCCATAACTGTGGTATTCAACAGACAGGCTGCCTCATACATATTTTCCATTCTCCGATGGAATTCTACTGATATTCATCCTTCGGCAGCCAAGGAAAGAAAAATATGACGTTGCTACTATTTCGACGCATTTGATAATAACGCCAATATAATTCACGTTTCCGCATTTACTGCAAAGTCACTCTGGTCTCTTGCCTATATGTCGGTGACTATATACGGCATCGGAGTCGCACTACGTTCCTTATGCACCACAGCACCAACAAATAGAAACTTTTTGATTTCTTCTTAGGAGATAAACATCCGCTTCCAACACGATAACATCAGGCTCACTATTGTTTTGCGACCATGGATCTCATTGTCATATTTACCAGTACCTATTACGTTCACTGTATAGTGTTGATTTAGCGCCTTAAACTTCCATCTCTTTGGGTGTGTTAAAGATGGATAGCGTGCTCAACATTTTCAAACTCAGATGCTGCCATAAAAATTACAAGAGAGAGGCTAGTCTTATCTGATGAAGAATTTTACCAGCGCGGCATTTAGATATTTGTTCATCGCTGGGAAAAATATGTAACGAATGGGTGCCACTGCATAGAAAAATGGAATTATGTAGCTTAAAACTTGTTCTGTTTCATTGTGTTTTCGTGCTTTCTGTATCTGTTATAGTTTGCATGAAAATGAATTGGTGGCACTAGTTTCAGAACATGCCTCTACATGAATGAAACTAAATTCATGTGGAATCGTTACTTGAGAATGTCAATTTTACATTTTCTGCTAGAGCCATACACTGAGGTGACAAAAGTCATGGGATAGAGGCACGCACATATACAGATGGCGCTAGTATTGCGTACACAAGGTATAAAAGGGCAATGCACTGGTAGAGCTGTCATTTGTACTCAGGTCATTCATGTGAAAAGGTATCCGACGTGATTGCGGCCGCACGACAGGAATCGACACGGAATGGAGCTAGACGCATGGGACTTTCCACTTCGGAAATCGCTAGGAAATTCAATATTCCGAGACTCATAGTGTCAAGACTGTCTCGAGAGTGCCAAATTTCAGGCGTTACCTCTCACCATGGACAACAGTGTGGTCGACGGCCTTCACTTAACGACCGATGGCAGTGACGTTTGCGTAGAGGTGTCAGTACTAACAGACAAGCAATACTGGGTGAAATAATCGCAGAAATCAATGTGAGACGTACAACGAACGTATCCGCTTGGACAGTACGGCGAAATTTGGCGTTAATGGGCTATGGCTGCAGTCAACCAACGCTAGTGGCATTACTAACAGCAAGACATCACCTGCAGCGCCTCTCCTGGGCTCGTGATTATATCGGTTGAAGCCTAAACGACTGGAAAACAGAGGCCTGGTCAGATGAGTCCCGATTTCCTTCTGTAGGAGGTGATGTTTGGGTTCGAGTGTGGCGCAGACCCCATGAAGTCATGGACCAAGATTGTCAACAAGGTACTGTAAAAGATGGTGGTGGCTCCACAACGAAGTGGGCTGTGTTTACGTTGAATGGACTGGGTCCTCCGGTCAAACTGAATCGATTACTGACTTGAAATGGTTATGTTCGGCTACTTGGAGACCGTTTGCAGCCATTCATGTGCCTGATGTTCACAACCATGTCACTGGGCCACAATCGTTCGCGATTGGCTTTGAAGAACGTTCTGGACAATTCGAGCGAATCATTTGGGCACAGAGATCGCCCGATATGAATACCAGCGAACATTTGTGGGACATATATCACATTCGAGAGGTCAGTTCGTGCACAAAATTCTGTGCCGGTAACACTTTCGCGATTATGGACGCCTATAGAGGCAGCATGGCTCAATATTTCTGCAGGAGACTTCCAACGACTTGTTGAGTTGCTGCACTACACCGGGAAAAACAGGGTATCCCATGACTTCTGTCACATTAGTGTACTACCCACAAACATGAAAATATCCGCATGTGGTTTAGAGAAATGGCCCGTCTGATTAAAGCCCAATGTTGTTCACGAAACAGCCGTAAGAAGACCGTGTAGTCAGTGGTTGTCCCGCGGTGAAGACGGGCCGTGCGGCGGGCGGCGCCGGCAGTGCTCAGTGCTCTGGATGCCAGAGGCCTCGGCACTGCCTCTGGGGCTGCCGCGTTCCAGAGCGCGGCGAGCTGGCCTGGCGCGCTGGTATTGCAGCCGCCTGCCGCCGCGTTCCGTTCCGCGGACGTGGCTAGCGTGGACAGTAAGCAACACCCCCCGCCAGCACAGCCGGCGAGACACCTCTCCAAGCTACGTGGAGGCTGCGGCCACGGGGTTTAGCAGCAGGCGATCAAAGCAACGCATCCGTGACGAATGTAAATTTGTGCCACTGCAAGAGCTGAACCACGACTTTCTGCTTTTCGTTAGGCTCCCTAAGCGTGTCTCAAGGCCCGACTCAAACGTTTATTGTCACTGTTGTTTTCTCCTATTCTTTCCAGTCGCCGTAATCTGAGGTGCTGTCTTGCTCAGATAGCCTAAAAGTTAAGGCGATGGTTCGCGGAAAGCAAGAAATCCAGGTTGACGTCTGATTCTGCCACAAATTTTTATTTGTGAGGACTATATTTTTTAAAGTAATCAGTATTTCGATTTCAGGAAGAAGTTTTCACTCTACTGTGGGCTGATATGACACTTGCTGGCATGTTTAAACTGTGCCGTGCCGAGACTCGAACTGGGGGCTTTGCGTTTTTGGGACAAGTGCTGTACTGACAGAGATTCCCAAGCACGACTCACGATCCGTTCTCATAGCTTTACTTCCACCATTACCTCATATCCTACCTTCCAGACTTCACAGAAGCTCTTCTGAGAATTTTAATATTTTCAACATTTCGTGGCCCTATCAGCAACTGTATAAATATTAATTTTAAATTAACAACAGCCTCAGTTGCAATGTTTACCTAGATTTACCTAGGTTTCAGTTGAGATAACCCAACCTTCTTCAGAATAAAAGGAACTATCATTTGTCCATAATGGACAACGTCAAAAACTAAAATCTGTAATATAGTAATACATCGTCATATTGCAATAACTTATTTGGGAAACAGCCTCGGCCCCACTTCGCGACCGCAGTACGGCGGCAACGGATGTTGTACAACATTGTTGTTAAACAGTTTCATTTAATATCGCAAAAGGCAGAATGATATGTGACTTTATATTCGTGCTCTGTTGAGTATTAGTGTTGAACAATGCCATGGACCTCATACAGGCATTTCAATCAGATTGCTCAATCTGGACTACGTGATATCGCCGGTGTAGCATGTGTTACCATCGGTTAGCTGCAGTAGCAACAACGAGGCTTATTACACCGAAGATTGATCATGAGCTCTTCAGACACAGGTTTTGAAGTGAATAAATCAACGTACTTACTTTACTTCAGTTGTGGCCTACATCATTGTAGTGAAATCCATTATGGTATCCTGTATTATTGAACAAGCTTATTTTAGCTCATGTACGCAGTCGTCGAGAGACACCGAAGGCAATATAGTCACAATATAGCCATTTTAACTACTCACTAACCGGTGAGACGTCACAAGCTAAACAAGTCATCAAGAGGCTGAGACCACACAATGCTGTTCCACCAAGACCGTATGGGCTGCCCAAGATTCGTAAGGATGGCGTTCCACTACGATTGACAGTGAGTAATACTGGTGCTTCTACTTATTCGACTGCAAAACATCTGGCCTTCTTACTCTGCTGCCACCATATTCGCAGTTCCAAGGATTTTATCAATCGTTTGAAGACTGTTAAGCTGAGCAGCTCGGATTTACTAGTTAACTTCGATGTGGTCTCACTTTTTACCGAAGTGCCTTTATTTGATTCGCTGCATCTTATTGGTAACTTGTTCAGTGATGATTTGACGACTTTGTTTGCATATACTCTCTCCTCAACTTATTCTTTATTTAATAACGAATTTTTTGAACAAACTGAGGTGTCGCCATGGGGAGTCCCTTGTCCCTTGTGGTGGCCAATCTTTTTATGGAAGACTTTGAGGAGAAAGCTCTTGAGCCTACCGTCTTAACGCCTACTATTTTCTGGCGTTGCGTAGATGACACTTTCATTGTATGGCCTCATGGCAGACAAGAACTGGAAAAATTCCTTTGTCCCTTAAACTCTCTACATATGAACATCAAGTTCACTATGGAGACTGAGACAGGTGGGACTTTACCCTTTCTACATGTGTTAGTACGCCGTAAGAATGATGGTTCTTTGGGACATTCGGTGTACAGAAAACCCACACATACAGATCTATATGGTTCAAATGGCTCTGAGCGCTATGGGACTGCCCGAGGCAGGATTCGAACCTGCGAACGTAGCAGTCACGTGGTTCCAGACTGAAGCGCCTAGAACCGCACGGCCACACCGGCCGGCCACAGATCTATATCTTCAGGCGTCCAGCTGCCATTACCCCACACAAACTGCCGGTGTTCTTGGTGCTTTAATTCACCGGGCGCATGTAATATCGGATGCTGATAGCTTTCACGAAGAATTAGTGAATCTGGAGAAGGTTTTTAAAGGGAATGGCTATACTTCGCGTAAAATACGGAAGGCCATGCATAATTAGATTAACAAGAAGCAACGCTCTGGGGAGACTGATGACGACTATAAATCAACTGCATTCCTTCCACATGCCGGGAACTTCTAAAATAGCCAGATGATATTAATGTCATCTTCCGTCCACCAGCAAAGAGCAAGTCCTTAGTCGGATACACAAAAGACGAATTACAAATGAGGAAGGCGGGTGTTTACAAAATTCCCTGTGAGTATGGCTCTGCATATATAGGTCAGATGACACGAAGGGTCCAGGAACGCTGTGTAGAACACGAAAGACACACCCGTCTTTGGCAACCTTTAAAATCAGCGTTTCCATGGGAGATTCAATGGAATACAATAATATCAAAATTTTTACACTTGTTTCCAGCTTTTGAGATTCTTTTTTAAAGAATCCATTGAAATACGTCTTGCTGATAATTTAATGAATCGTGATAACGGCTTCCTGCTGGATATAAATTGGAATCCAATCATTAAAATTATGCGGTCACAACAGAATCGACATTCTCAGTCAAACTCAGCGATTAGTTTGTTTTTACTTCATCACTGAGGGCAGTACACACAACTTCACTGCCTCGCGCATGTCACCCCCTAACGCATGCACCGTAATCCGCCAGTACGATTCGCATGCGCGGAATTCGCTATAAATACCATGACTGTATCAGGTCTCTTCACTATAAGTCCCTCCAGATCCTTGAGTGTCATGCACTCCACCTCGCCTTCCGTATACACCTCCCGTCCCCCACACGGATCCTCTATGATCTCATTCCTTTCCCCCATCTGCTCCTATTCCTCGAACATATCCGCATCCACTACACCTCCCGCCACCTTGATCCCCCTCACCCCCTGGTTGCTCCTCTCCTCTCCCATCCCCGCCCCCTGCCACGTCTTCACTGTTGTGTCCCCCCTACCCTCCATCTCTACACCCTTCATCTCCTTTCCCAAGGTGGCTTCCATCAACTCCCCCTCCCGGATGATGCCCTCTCTCCCTCCATTTATCCCTCCTATCACCTCTGATCCTCAGCCCCCCTCCTTTCCTCTGTCCTTTTCCCAGGCTCCCCCTTCCATCCTCTTTTTTCCCCACCTCCCCTCTCTCTGCCCCTTCTCTCCCCCGAGTCCTTTTGCATTTCCCTTCTCTGCCTCCTCTCATTCCCTCTCGCATCTGCCCTGCCCCTCTCCCCCTTTATTAGTCCTCTCCTTCCGTGGTCCCCCCCCCTTTTTCCCTTTTTCCTTCTTTCCTTCCTCCCTCCTTGTTCTTCCCCCTCCTACAGGTACCCCCCCACCCCCCACCCATACGCCTTTGGCTCGGGAGTGTCATATTTGTGCCGCCATTATCGTGCAGTGTTTTACAGTGAGTGTTTTACAGTGAGTGTTCCGTGTTGTGTTTTTTGGGAAGTGTTGCGAACGGCCATCATACTGTCGCTGGGTGTGCCTTTTATCTCTTGCGAACAGAAACCAGACTGTCGCCATGTTCTTTAATTGTGTGTGTACTATGTTACTTGTCTGATTCCTGTGTCTTTTATTAACATTGCCAACCCCTTTTGCTTTCTGTTTTAACTTCCCGCATTTTTTTCCGCCATTTTACACTTTAAGTCACCGTTTTATCGCCTGTTTTTCTTGTTTCTTTTCTTCTTCCGTTTTTTAACAAAAAAGTCTGTAGGTTGTTGAGCAGCGTACTAAGCTGCTGCCAGCCCGTCCCTTTTGGGGGGAATTGAAAATCAATAAAGGAAAAAAAGGCAGGTCTCTTCAGTACTTCGTCTACTCACCTGAGGATGGTTGGACGTCTCTGGGCCGAAATATCGTGGCAGAATGTTGATGGGATTCGACTGCAAACCCGAAAATTACTGGAAGGATAGAATAGTCCACATCATGTCCGTAGAAACTGGCTTATTTGAATCACCTGCATGTACTTGTAATGTCTCAACACATGAGACACACATCAAACAAGTTATTTCAGGGTCTCTCACTCAAAATTTGAGGGGGGGTGGGGGGTTCGTCACACAAAGAGCACAAGCTTTGTCAAGAAGGTACAATTAGTTTTTTTGCTTTCTTAATGAGCAAAGTTCATGCCTTGGTGTCCGCGGTTCGTGGTCTTGCGGTAGCGTTCTCGCTTCCCGCGCACGGGGTCCCGGGTTCGATACCGGGCGGGGTCAGGGATTTTCTCTGCCTCGAGATAACCGGGTGTTGTGTGTCTTTCATCATCATTTCATCCTCATTCACTCGCAAGTCGCCGTAATGGCGTTAAAGAACTTGTGGAGCGGCGGCCGAACTCCCCAGCGAGGGGTCTTCCGGCCACCAATGCCATACGCTCATTATTATTATTATGCCATGGTTAAGACAGTGAAGTCGAATTCGAGAGGGTCGGATTTCAGTTACCCGTCCGGCAATGAAGAGCTACGTTTTCCGTGGTTTCCCTAAATCACTTAAAGCAAATGAGGAACGATTCCTTTGAAAACGACACGGCCGATTTGCTTCGCTAATCAGGCCTTGTGCCCCACTTCTAATGACGTCACCTTTGTCAAGTTGTTGAACCCTATTCTCCGTTCCTCCCTTATCCTTTCCAAGAAAACTGAGGAGGATTTTTGGCGTTATACTTTGAATCTGGACGCGAAGGTGGATCCCAAGGAGAGGAGAAGACGGAGGTCCGCCAGGGCACTGGATCTCGAGTTTTCTACATGCGTATGGTCAGCATTTAGCAGGAGCGGCTTTACGAATCCTTAGAGTGCATTTCCCTTACTTCACTGCACGCCTACTGCAGCAGCAGTTGCTGCCCGATTTAAGCGCATTGTGGTAGTTTGGTTCAGATTCAGTTTACAATCACTGTCATTAGTATTAATCACAGTCAGATCGCATTATCCATTTTTTTAAAGTCGCAATTAAAGCCAAGTCACCACCTACGGTTTAGCTTTATCAACTGTCTACCAGAACACTTTACGAACACAAGGTAGAATATAACCATTATGTTATGTTGACATAGTCCATTTAACTCAGGTTTTTATGAATAAGTCTGCCATGATATTGAATTCTATGATTCAAGTAGACAAGATGCCTTGATCACCGCTAATAATTTTACTTACTTATGTGGAAAATAACAATAGTATAGTCTCAGAATTAAAAAAAATCAATGTGTTGCCTTCAGTTTCACTGCACAGTGCCATGTTTTATAGTCATTTGCGTTTAAATCCACCGCATATAATTTTCACAGTAGTGTCACTGAAGCGGCGGTCCCGTGCCTTAGAGATATTGAGAGGCAGGAGTTCATTAGTGGTACCCACATGTCTGCCCACCAGAGATACTTGTTCTAACCTGAGTTCCCATCTTCAGCTTGTTCCTTCAGTCACTCTCTACACTAAGAGAGTAGATTGATAAGTGTGGCGCCGCGTGGGATTAGCCGAGCGGTCTTGGGCGCTGCAGTCATGGAATGTGCGGCTGCCCCCGGCGAAGGTTCGAATCCTCCCTCAGGCATGGGTGTTTGTGTTTGTCCTTAGGATAACTTAGGTTAAGTAGTGTGTAAGCTTAGGGACTGATGACCTTAGCAGTTAAGTCCCATAAGATTTCATACACATTTGAACATTTGATAAGTGTGGCAAAATATAATAAACAACTATTTAAAAAAATCTTGTTACTGATTTTCAAAGGCTGTTTGCCGACCATACACTAGATCCAGCAAGGTTACAAGTTTTTGAAGTCATTGCAGAAGTATGTTTCGTCAAATTCTACAACAAATCTTTTCCAATGAATATTTATTGCCACCAAGAAAATATTTTCTGTTACGGTGTAGTGTTATATGGGAGAAATGGTCAATATTCAGCGATATGGTAGGAACGATCATTCGGAGCATAAAAGTCTAGTACGCACGAGCTTTAAAATGCATACTTTAAGATTTATGAGCACTTATTCATCTTCGATACTGTGAAATTAAGCGCCTAGTTTTCCATATTTTCGGAGGAGGTAGTGTGAATCAAAAAAGGAAGAAATTGTCTGGTAAACATGGGCTCTAAAATGTGTCCGTTAAGAGGTTTGAGCAGTTGTTCAATAGAGGAGATGTATTTCACAGTAGCGAAGATGAACAAGTGCTCATAGCTCTTCGGGTATGGATTTTAGAGCCTATGTTAGCTGTACTTTTTTTGCTTCGAATGATCGTTCCTGTCATCTTTGAATGTTGTCCATTCCTTCTGGAACATAATGTATAAGGAGAATATGATCGAACCAATTATAATCCATTTTAGTCATTGTGACAGATGATGTATTGGTTATAAGGTTGTCTTAGTTACAAAAATCTTTCTAGTGTGCTAATGTCGCCATTTTCCAATTAACTTTCTGCTTTAAGCGGTAGGATAGCCATGCGTAATAGGGGCATCTTGTAGATGTGAGAATTGGTTAATATATCACGATTTCAATCTGGGGATTCGAAATAGCAATAGACTTCCATTTCCTGTCCAACAGTATGAACTTACTCATCTCTGGTAAATTTTCATAGACCTCTGTTCGTGGTTTTAAAATATCTTGGGACTTAAAAATATGGTAATTGATCGAAATTTCACTCTCAGCCACGAATTTACGCAAACGTTTCTGTAGATTGCTGCTAAGCGTTGCTGATCCTACGTTGAAACGGCGTTCCGCATTCGTTTCTGATAAAATCCAGCACACACGCGGGGATTTTCGAGTGCAGTTTCGCGTAAAATGTAGTGTGTTTGTTAACTTGAAATATATATTGCATGAACTCTCTCCTACACATAACATTTTGCCGTCTTCCATTATCATATTCTGAAGGTTTTCGATTCTTATCTGTAAGATCTAGACTGACGGCCGCTGCTCTTCATCACGATTAAACTAGTTTTCCATAAACTTAACCTAAAGCGAGCCTAGAAAATTCACATGAACTTAATCCAATTAGGTTCAAATCAAATGGTACAAATGGCTCTGAGCACTATGGGACTTAACATCTGCGGTCATCAGTCCCATAGAACTCAGAACTACTTAAACCTAACTAACCTACACACATCCATGCCCAAGGCAGGATTCGAACCTGCGACCGTAGCGGTCGCGCGGTTCCAGACTGAAGCGCCTAGAACAATTCGGCCACACCGGCCGGCAATCCAATTAGGCCTTGGTCTAGGCTGCTATCTGACTCTCCAAATGAAAATGTTTAATAACTAAATGAGGTAAGTTTATTTCCATGCTCTGGGTCATACTAGCTACTTCTTAATATGGCTCTCCATGTATGTTCACACTTTAAAAAAGTTTCTGCATCACCTCGGTTTCGAGAGTTCCGGAACCTATACAGAAAATTGGAATAGAGATCAACATACACATTATTTCCGCCCTTTTTATTGCTCATGAAAACCACATATTGCATGTTGCATTACCATACAGCGAGACCTTCAGAGGTGGTAGTCCAGATTTCTGTACACGCCGGTAGCTCTAATACCCAGTACCACGTCCTCTTGCATTGATGCATGCCTGTATTCGTCGTGGGATACTATCCACAAGTTCATCAAGGCACTGTTGGTCCGGATTGTCCCACTCCTCAACGGCGGTTCGGAGTAGATGCCTCACAGTGGTTGGTGGGTCACGTCGTCCATAAACAGCCCTTTTCAATCCATCCCATGCATGTCCGATAGAGTTCATGACTGGAGAGCATACTGGCCACTCTAGTCGAGCGATGTCGTTATCTAGAAGGAAGTCATTCGCAAAATGTGCACGATGGTGCCGGGAATTGTTATCCATGAAGACGAATGCCTCGCCAGTATGCTGCCAATATGGTTGCACTATCGGTCGGAGGATGGCATTCACATATCGTACAGCTGTTATGGCGCCTTCCATGACCAGCAGCGGCATACGTCGGCCCCTCATAATGCCACCCCAAAACATCAGGGAATCTCCACCTTGCTACACTCGCTGGACAGTGTGTCTAAGGCGTTCAGCTTAACCGGGTTGCCTCGAAACATATCTCCGGCGATTGTCTGGTTGAAGGCATATGCGACACTCATCGGTGAAAAGAACGTGATGCCAATCCTGAGCGGCCCCTTCGGCATGTTGTTGGGCCCATATGTACCACTCTGCATGGTATCGTGGTTCCAAAGATGGACCTCGCCATGGACGTCGGGAGTGAAGTTGCACATCAAGCAGCCTATTGCTCACAGTTTGAGTCGTAACATGACGTCCTGTGACTTCAAGAAAACCATTATTCAACATGGAGGCGTTGCTCCGAGCCATAATGCGTAGGTAGTGGTCATCCACTGCGATAGTAGCCCTTGGGCGACCTGAGCGAGGCATGTCATCGGCAGTTCCTGTCTCTCTGCATCTCCTCCACCTCCGAATAACACCGCTTTGGTTCACTCAGAGACTCCTGGACACTGCCCTTCTTGAGAGCCGTTCCTGCACAAAGTAACAATGCGGACGTAATCGAACCGCAGTATCGACTGTCTAGGCATGGTTGAACTACAGACAACACGAGCCGTGCACCTCCTTCCTCTTGGAATGACTGGAACTGATCGGCTGTCGGATCCCCTCCGTCTAATAGGCGCTGCTCATGCGTGGTTGTTTACATCTTTGGGCGGGTTTAGTGACATCTCTGAACATTCGAAGGGACTGTGTCTGTGATACAATATCCACAGAGAACGTCTATCTTCGGGAGTTCTGGGAATCGGAGTGATTGTAAACTTTTCTTGATGTGTGTATTAAACCTTAAAAAACCCGCAATAAAGTAATCAGGAAATGTTCCTTTTATCCGTTCTCGGAGTTCCGACGGTTAGCGCATCCTTTTACTGTATGTTGGATTCTGAAACTTCTCTGTTAGCGATATGCGGTGCGAGAGACAAGTAACGTGGCGTACTACTCCGCATCTTCGCTTGGAAACTCTTATGTCAGACCTGTATTAATTCTCTGCACTGCTACATTATTAAATCAGTTTGATTAAGGATTTCTAGTCTCACGTTAACCTGCGAGACAGGATTAAACTTCTGACTGCTGCAAAGTCAATAATTAATTGCCTATAACAGTCCAGCTGCTTTCGGAATTTTTTAGAAACCAGACCACTGTGCCGGGCTGCATACACAAATAACGGTTCACACACTGGCTCGTAACAACTGACTCGTAAGAACTTGCAGTGACAACCTCTTCGTCAACAAAACAGGTATGCAGTCCAATGTCATTAGGCCAAAATAAATGTAGAAACAAAGCACTCTTATTTTAATAGAAACGTATAGAATTTATTTGATTCTGTGAACTAGTCCAGTTCGCCTCATTCGGCGGACATTATCTCCAGCTAGATAAGCCTGACGAGGTGTTGCACCGGTTAGCATACTGGATTCGCATGTGATAGGGCGACGGTTCAAATTCCGGACCGGGCGAGGTGTCGCATTAGTTAGCACACTGGACTCGCATTCCGGAGAACGACTATTCAAATCCGTATGGGGCAGTCCTTAAATTCATATTCGACCATCGCTCCAGACTAATACCGGATTAGTTCCGTTGAAAGCGAAAGGACTGTTTCCTTCCCATCCTTGAAACATTCCAAGATTGTGCACCATCTATAATGACCTCGATGACGACGGGAAATTTTAAACCCTATCTTCCTTCCTTCCTTCAAATTCCGGTCTGGTCACCCAAATTTAAGTTTTTAGTGATATCCCTAAAATCGCTTAAGCCAAATAGCGGTATGGTTGCTTTGAAAGGTCACAGGCCTGTTTTCTTTCTCATCCTCCCCTAATCTGAACTTGTGCTCCGTCTGTAACGACCTTGTTCTTGGCAGAACATTAAACAAAAATCGTCCTTGCTTCCTTTTCCATGTAAATGATGTTTCCACGCTCACAAGCGGACCACATGGCAATCGGATCTTTATAACTTTTTATATTTATGGTTCGTAAAGTTCAGAAAAAATATGCTTGTCTGAAAGCGGTTCCATGCAGCTCTCAAAAATTGTGGTGAAAACCGTCTTTGAAGTTTTACACCTACGTTTAATATGCTTTTCGACAAGCAGAGTGACTTTATGGTAGAGTGCTCGCTCGCCTCGTGAGGATAGGGGAGCGCTAGGATCGATTTTATCTGGAAATTCATCAAAAATATGCTAATTAACAAGCCTAATAATCTTATGAAAGATGCACATTTTCTTGTTCCGAATTATATACGGCACACAAATATCCAGATTTCATTTCAAACAAAAATTCTTAGTTACCGATCAGTTCACTTTTGTGAATCAAGATTGTATAGTCTAAAAAAATTACATATTTATTTTTTTCTATCTTTTTTTATCTTACGCTTCACATAAATACTTGTGGTACATGCAATTTTGTTTAAAAATTTGATTTCGCCAGGATTCTAATCCAACCCCCATGTATCAGGGAAGTACAGCACCACATTACTTATCGTAAGATATTATCATCATCATCATCATCATCATCATCATCATTTAAGACTGATTATGCCTTTCAGCGTTCAGTCTGGAGCATAGTCCCCCTTATAAAATTCCTCCATGGTCCCCTATTCAGTACTAACATTGGTGCCTCTTCTGATGTTAAGCCTATTACTTCAAAATCATTCTTAACCGAATCCAGGTACCTTCTCCTTGGTCTACCCCGACTCCTTCTACCCTCTACTGCTGAACCCATGAGTCTCTTGGGTAACCTTGCTTCTCCCATGCGTGTAACATGACCCCCCCCCCCCTCCCATCTAAGCCTGTTCGCCCTGACTGCTACATCTATAGAGTTCATTCCCAGTTTTTCTTTGATTTCCTCATTGTGCACACCCTCCTGCCATTGTTCCCATCTACTAGTACCTGCAATCATCCTAGCTACTTTCATATTCGTAACCTCAACCTTATTGATAAGGTAACCTGAATCCACCCTGCTTTCGCTCCCATACAACAAAGTTGGTCGAAAGATTGAACGGTGCACAGATAACTTAGCCTTGGTACTGACTTCCTTCTTGCAGAAGAGAGTAGATCGTAGCTGAGCGCTCACTGCATTAGCTTTGCTACACCTCGCTTCCAGTTCTTTCACTATGTTGCCATCCTGTGAGAATATGCATCCTAAGTACTTGAAACCGTCCACCTGTTCTAACTTTGTTCCTCCTATTTGGCACTCAATCCGTTTATATCTCTTTCCCACTGACATTACTTTTGTTTTGGAGATGCTAATCTTCATACCATAGTCCTTACATTTCTGATCTAGCTCTGAAATATTACTTTGCAAACTTTCAATAGAATCTGCCATCGCAGCTAAGTCATCCGCATATGCGAGACTGCTTATTTTGTGTTCAAAAGTGGTTCAAATGGCTCTGAGCACTATGGGACTCAACATCTTAGGTCATAAGTCCCCTAGAACTTAGAACTACGTAAACCTAACTAACCTAAGGACATCACACACACCCATGCCCGAGGCAGGATTCGAACCTGCGACCGTAGCAGTCCCGCGGTTCCGGACTGCAGCGCCAGAACCGCACGGCCACCGCGGCCGGCTATTTTGTGTTCACCTATCTTCATCTCACCCAGCCAGTCTATTGTTTTCAACATATGATCCATAAATAATATGAACAACAGTGGAGACAGGTTGCAGCCTTGTCTTACCCCTGAAACTACTCTGAACCATGGACTCAATTTACTGTCAACTCTAACTGCTGCCTGCCTATCTATGTAAAGACCTTTAATTGCTTGCAAAAGTTTGCCTCCTATTCCATACTCACGTAGAACAGACAACAACTTCCTTCCTAATTCCTGCTAAGATATAATATCTTACGCAACAATCAGAGAGTAAGATATTGTATCTTAGCATATTTAACTTTGTCGGAAAACTTCAAAGTCGATCTTTGACATTTGCAACGAGCTGATTTAGGACTGCTATGTTTGAATACTGAACTTCACGTATACAAATATAAAGAATTAAAAAAAATTCCGATTGCCAGGTGGTCGCCTTGTCATATATATGATGCCTCTTACTATCAAGATGCAAGATGCCTCTTACTATCGAGCACTTCCACGCTCACTCAAGGCAAACAGTCGCTTAGACAACCAGGAAAGGACTCAAGAGACTTACACGCCCACGCACAGGAACGCAATGATGAAGAGTTTGGTTGACAGTACGAAACGAAAAGGAAGTTATATTGCCAACAACTCGGTATGCCTGGTGTTCATTATGCACCTGACGATGCTAAGAATGCTCGTCCCCTGAGGCCTATTAACTGCTAGTGTCCCCATCATCCTCCTGTATGTACTTATTCAAATCAGTGATATTTCGTAATCCCAGAAATTTGTACGACTTGACACATTCTAATTTACATGCATTGGCATGAGGCTTGGCCACAATTCTAAAGGGTCCCACGTACTCACGTGTAAACCTTTTGGTTTCTGCAGTAAGCTTTTTAGATTTTTCTCTGGTTTTCACCAGCACTAAATCACCTACTTGAAAACTTGTAGGACATGCTCTCACTCTGTGTCTTTTTCTTTCCGGAGCCTTTTTTCTGAATTTTGCCCGTGCCATCCTCTTTTTCTGGTCCATGGCCATTTCAGTAAGAGTGGGTAATTGAACTAAGTCAAATGATAAGTTATATGGTCTGATTCCACACATTAACTCTACAGCTGCAAAACTAGTTGCTTTATGTTTCAGGTGATTAATCACCTCTTCAAAATATTCTTAGTAGTTGGCCCAAGCTGAGTGCTTCTTGTGACAATACGTCCTGCAGAGACGATTTATTTCTTTCATTATTATTTCGCACATATTTCCCTGGGGAAAATAGGCTGAAATCTTTATATGTTCCTCTCAGACAAGGTGCTTTGAATAATTGTCCGGGCACAAATTATCGATAGAATCCAAAAAGGTCAAGTTCGCACTGACTCGGATTTCACGTTTCCCTGGCGCTAAATGCACCAATTGTGGCGGGGTGGGGTTGGTCGTCTGTGTTGTTAACGCTATCGTTCAGTCCACCTACCTCCATAGGATTCTTGCCGTAGTCCCTTCACTCTGTGCTAGCAGATACGTGCTAGGTAGTGTAAAACAGGGTTGATGAAACCACTACCTAGTACCTACCATTCTAGTTGAAAGTCAGTTCCTGGAAGTTCATGATTAAAAAATCGGACGTTCGGCATATTAAGTCTACTTGCAGAAAAGCGTTTAAAATTAGATTAACTCTGTTTTTTATTTATATTGAAAGTCCGTATTTAATATGGCGAAACGTTATCGTTGAAAGTTCACTGCCTGTATAACAAATATTCACTCGAAAAGCAGCCAGAATTTTAGCAAGTCCGACCCGACTAATTTTCATGTTCTACCAGTCACAGACCCACAACTATTCGCGAGTTAAACATTCGGTCGTTTCAGTGGTCTTCTTCATAAGAAGTGCTCTCCAAAATATTCTGGACAGAGCACGAAATACGCCATGCGGAGTTGTTACTACGACCAGGAAGTTCATACGCTCATATCTCTCAAACTATTTAACTTAGAAACACCAAACTTTCATTAAAATGTTCGTAACTCCAGTCGCTTCAGTCACGATTTGTTCGAACCGAAATTAGCTCACTATTGCTCATCTTAAAGAGTATTTTTAAAGAGTGGTCTAACATCGTGTTATCCATAGGCCGGCTAGCAAGCGACTCTCTCGAGGTACTCTCCTCTCTGCCCACTCCTCTATAGACGTGGGAACAGCAATTGGCTGTTGATCTAAACGACCAATCAAAACGTTCCTTCCTGATCATTCTCGCGGCAAATATTGCCTTATCCAACCACTAATTTGATAGTAATTAATGTCAGAAAAACTTCAATTTCTAGTGTTATATTTAATCAAAATAAGCAGTCCGCCTCTATCTTCCATTCTGGCTGCTTTTATACAAAAGCATGCTCACACAGACATACGTCAACTGAATCGTGGTTGCAGCATAACTTTCCCACGGTTTGTTTCTACAAGATTTTACGTTAAATGAAATATTAAATTTCAACATATGTCCCACTACACTCTCTGTCATATCACGCACTCATGCAACAAAATGTGATCAAATAATAAGTTTAACCGATTTTTGTATTACGTAATGCAAAGTGACTAAAGTTTTAAAAAGAAAATTCTAATTAATTGACTTTTATGCACTGACAACTTTGTAATGGCTTCAGATGATTATGAAAGTCAATCTTTTATGGTTCCTAACTTGGTTTTAAAAAACAAGCATAGGTTTTAGGACTTTTAGGTAATTTTCTTTATCTCAGGAACTATAATACATGAAGATCTGAAATTTTGACAGCATCATTCCATTAATAACAAAGGCTGTTGAACCAAATCGGATAATAACTAATATGGATTATTTAGATTCGTATCGACTGAATGTTACGCTATGCAGTTCTCACTGCAGGCAACGTCAGCTGTGCTGTAAGCAGAGCGAAATAAAAAAGAAAAAAAAGTATAGCCATCCTGCAGCCACCCTACTAGACGGCTGCTTGCCTTACTGCAACGAATGTTATCTCGTAATAACTTGTTGCGTTACAATATGTCTAGCTCCAACCACCACTCCGCGTTCAATGTCTGTTAAAGCCAATCGTGCGGTCGTAATCATGTCGGAAACCTTTTCACATGAGTTACCTGAGCACAAATGAGAGCTTCGCCAGTGCACTGCCATTTTGTACTTTGTGTGCACTATACTACCGCTATCTGTGTAGGTGCCTATGGCTGGCCGATGACTTTTGTCATCTCAGCGTATAGTAGTCAGCCCTTCTGTGCACTCAGTAAAAGGAACACCTTTTTATTGGCTATTTTCAGCTCATAGCGCTCTGCACCAACGAGCTACTTCTTGTGGAGCTTCTAGGTTCCAACGGTGCTGTAAAATACTTGCCATCCTCCGAAAATCACTCATCCTCGAGATGGCCTCGTTGCCCACCAATGTGTTAATACCATGTTACAAAGTTACGAGGTTTACTAGCACTAAGAGCAGTTTCATGAATAATTGCTTTCAGCCACAGAAATTTTCCGGATTTAGCAGTCTAGCCGCACACCACAAAAGATTTCAGTATCGTCTTGGAACACTGTCGGTCTGTTTGTATTGTTGCAGACTTTCTGCCAGTGCATCATATTACCTGCTCCAGTGCAACTTATGGTCCCGCGAAGGCTTAGCTAGTGGTGGGCGCTGTCTCCGCTGGCTCTGGAGCGCCTGCCCACACCACGCCTTTCGCGGTCGTCCATCCAGCCCCGGGCCTGCATAATGCACGCGCCTGCAGTATTCACGCCAGCCGCGCTGCCCACGCCGACTCCGCGTCTGCTGCGCTACCCGCCGCCTCCCACCTCAGCGTCACACCCACGCTGCGCGCCTGGTAACGGTCGGCATCAACAGCCAAATCAGCCTGGTACACAGCAAGGTATCTTCGAATGACGAGCTCCACAGCATCATCCCGAGTATCACTTGAAGACCTCCATTATGGAAGGCCGTATATATTTTTTTTCGGAAAGTTAAGTTTTCACTACAATAAAGTGATGCATCACATGAGACATGCTACCATATCAATATGTCTTTTTTTCCGTCCGCAAGTTGAGCAATTTGTAGCTGTAAAATTCACCATCTTAAAAGGAAGTTGTATACAGAGTGTTCGGAAATTCCTATTACAAACTTCTAGAACTTGTAGAGGGGAGCGAGTAAATGCCTCGCGGAGTGGCTGCGCGGTTTGAGGCGTCATGTCACGGACTGCGCGGCCTCTCCCGCCGGAAGTTCGAGTCCTCCCTCGGGCATGGGTGTGTGTGTTGTTCTTAGCATTAAGTTAGTTTAAGTTAGTTTAAGTAGTCTGTAAGTCTAGTGACTGATGATCTAAGCAGTTTGGTCCCTTATGAATTCACACACATTTGAACATTGAGCGAGTAAATAATATTTCGAATAGGACCCCATGTCCGGAAACGTACCGTTTCCATTCTACGACTGTTTCAGTTCAGATGTTTAACTCATCCACTTCCGCTAGAGGAATTGAATTAGGCTTGACGAAGTACAATTATTAGGTGACAATTCCAATGAAAATATAAGGAAACATCGGTTTATCACTTAAGTACATTGTTTGTGTTAACACTTAAACATTACGTGTTTAAAAGATGCAGCGTACTTTATGTACAGAACGTAATGTGTAAGTGTTAATACAAACAAATGTCCTTAAATGATAAATGGATCTTCGTTATGTTTCCTTTCGAATTGTTCCCTACCAGCTGTACTGTGTCAGGCCTAATCAATTCCTTAAGCAGAAGTGGATGAATTAAACATCTGAAATGAAACCGCCACAGAACCGAAACGGTACGTTTCCTGATATGGTTCCTATTCAAAATATTACGTACACACTCCATAACTTCTAGAAGTTTGTGACGCGAATTTCCGAACACCCTGTATAAACGAAAATGGCGGATGTGGCTGATATAAATATCACTCTAAAGGGTATTACATCGTTACACAAAGCCGTAGAAAGGAATCCATCAAATTGGAAGCAGAATGCCAAGAAAGTAGAACAGTGGAAAATTTTGTATTTCTACATCTGGTAAATACATGCCTGAAAAAAAGTTCATGAAAAGTGAGACGTATAAGAAATTTGTACTTCATGAAATGTGAGACGTATAAGAAAGTTGTATGTCACTATAACGTAAAAATTATACAGTAGAACTATCTGCTTAGTCTTGCCGTTATTTGAAAAAAAAACAAAGGAAAAAAATATTGGATACTCATACTTTTGTACAATTACCTTGTATGGCAGGACATTTTATAACAGTGGGGTCTATTAATCGTCGGCAGTTCAGACGTACGGCGGATGATGGTATCCCTTAGGGAAATGGCAATGGATAGGAAGAGACACCAGCTGCACTCAATCTGTATGCTGAGGCCTCGCTCAACATGGTGAAGAGGCTATTCCAGTAGTCATTGAGGGAACAGGGTGCAACTAACTGCAGATAGTGGCACAAGCTGGAACAAATGATGCCTGTCGCCTGGGCTCCGATGTCATACCTGGGTCATTCCAGCGATTGGCAGAGAAGTTTCAGAAACAAGCCTTGCGCATGGAGTTTCAGTGAAGCTCAAAATTTGCAGCATTGTACCCTGAACTGAATGTGACCCTTTGGTTCTGGTCGAGTGGAAGAACTGAACCAGAGACTTCGAAGGTTCTGTGACAAGCTAGGCTGCGGTTTCCTGGACTTATGCCATAGGGTTGAGAACTGTAGGGTCCTCTGAATGTGTCAGGTGCACACTACACATGAATGGCTGCTACTCAGGTATCTGACTGTGTGAGGTGCACACAAGGATTTTTTAGATTAGGCGACTCTGTATCCAATCTAGATAGCGACAGCTCTAGGAAACCCAGAAGTATCAGTGTAAGATCGAAAGAATGCCTCCCGCAGGTGAAAGTATTAAAATCCTAGTGGTAAACTGCCGAAGAGTTCGCAACAAAGTGCCAGAGTATGAAGTGCTCCTGAAAAGTATGGAAGCTCAAGTAATACAAAGTACAGAAAGCTGGCTGAAACCTGACAAGAAATATAAGTTCACCGAGATAGAAATTGAAGCTCCATGTGAGATTGTTTGGCCAAGATTCAGTATCAGTGGTGGATCCGTCTATCACCCACCAGATACATCTCCTGATGTAACCGAAAAATTTAGAGAAAGCCTCCGTTCACTTGTACGTAAGTTCCCGAAACATGATATAATCATTGGTGGAGAATTTGATCATCTAACAATTAATTGGGGAAATTACTGTTTTCTTTGTGGTGCACATAAGACATCCTGTGAAACATTACTAAATGCGTTCTCTGAAAACTACCTAGAACAGATAGTTAGGAATTCCACTCATGCTGGAACTACAATGGATCTAATGGAAGCGAACAGACAAGATCTATTAGAGGATGTCCACATCGAAACTGGTATCAGTAAGCATGGCGCGATTGTGCCAACAATTATTATAAAAGTAAAAAAGACAACTGAAACAAATAGAAAGACTTATATCATCAATCAACTAGATAAAGTATCAGTAATGACATATCTCAATGAGGAACTTGAAACTTTCAGCGACGGGCAGGAGCATGTAGAGGAACTACGGCTCAAGTTTAAAAGAAGAGTTGGCCACACGCTGGATAGGTATGTACACAGCAGAACAGTCCAAAATGAGAGAGAAGCTCCATGGTATACAGTTACTGTAAAGAAACTTTTAAGGAAACGGAGAATACTACATAATAGACATAAAACAAAACGTAGGGCTGTAGATAGAGAAAAGCTGAATGAAACGCGTTTGGATCTCAAGATAAAAATGAGTGATGCCTTCAGTGACTAACGTAGCAGAATACTGTCAACTGATCTTCCACAGAACCCAAAGAAATTCTGATCGTATGTGAAGGCCGTTACTGGCACCAAAATTAGTATCCTGTCCATAACGAAGGAGACAGAACTGAAACTGAGGGTAGCGAATCAAAAGCTGAAATGCTTAACTCCGTTTTCCATTGTTTCAGGAGAATTGCCCCAACGCAATCCTTCTGCCACTGAAAAGATGAATGAAAACGTATTAGTGTCAGTGATGTTGAGAAACGGCTGAAATCGTTAAAACTGTACAAAGCTCCAGGGCCCTATGGAATCCCTGTCAGATTCTATACTGAATTTGCGGCTGTGTTAGTTCGTCTTTTAACTATAATCTATCGTAAATCCCTCGAACCAAAAACCTTATCCAGCACAGGTCACACCTGCCTACAAGAAGAGTAATAGAAGACATCCACAAAACTACCTTCCAATATCCTTGACATCGATTTGTTGTAGAATCTTAGAACATATTCTGAGCTCAAACATCATGAGGTATCTTAACAGAATGACCTCCTCAATGCCAACCAGCATGCATTCCGAAAACCAACTCGCACTTTTCTCACATGACATACTGAAAGCTTTGGATCACGGCAATCAGGTCGATGCAATATTTCTTGATTACGGGACAGCATTTTACTCAGTACCTCACCTATGCTTATTTTCAAAAGTACGATCATATGGGGTATTAAGCGAAATTTATGACTCGACTGAGGCTGTTTGGTAGTTTGGAAGCCACATGTTGTCTTGGATGGAGAGTCATCGTCAGATTTGGGTGTGCCCCAGGGAACAGTGTTGGGACCCTTGCTGTTCATGTTGCATTTTAATGACACTGCAGACAATATTAATAGTAACATGAGGCTTTTTGTAGATGTTGCACTTATGTATAATGAAGCAATATCTGAAAAAAGCTGCTTAAATATTTAGTCAGATCTTGATAAGATTTCCAAATGGTGCTCAGAAATGTAAAACTGTGCACTTCAGAAAAGGAAAATACACAGTATCCTATGCCTATAATATCAATGAGTCGCTTTTAGAATCAGCCAACTCATACAAATATCTGGATGTAATTTGCAGGCATGTGAAATGGAATGACCACATAGGTTCAGTCGTGGGTAAAGGAGGTGGTAGACATCGGTTTATTCGTAGAATACTGGGGAAGTGCAAGACTACTACTACTGCAAAAGAGACTACTTACAAAACACTTGTGCGACCAGTTCTAGAATATTGCTCAAGTGTTTGGGAACAGTACCACGTAGGATTAACAGGAGTTATTGAATGTATACAGAAAAGGGCACCACAAATGGTTACAGATTTGTTTAATCCATGAGAGAATGTTACAGAGATACTGAAGGAACTGAACTGAATGTCTCTCTTGAAGAGAGACGTAAACCATCTCGGGAAATTCTGTTAAAAAGTTTCAACAACTGGCTTTAAATGATGACTCTAGGATTATACTACAACCCCTACGTATCACCACATAGAGAACTTTGGGATAAGATTAGAATAACTACTGCACGCACAGAGGCATTCAAACAGTCCTTCCCGCGCTCCATACGTGAATGGAACGGGAAGAAATCCTAACAGCTGGTACAATGGGACGTGCCTTCTGCCATGCACCTCACGGTGGTTTGCAGAGTATAGGTGTAGATGTAGAAGATTATTGTTTCTGGGCATAGATTTCTGCCTTACTATACTTTTGCATTAATGGGGAAGGAAAGAAGAGTAATGGATGTCAGCTCGACTTTGTTTCTGTCAGCATTCTTGAAGGAATTATGAAGTGTGACCCAAACTTAAAAATGACTAGTTAGATGGTTAAATATCAATGGAGATGATTCAAATGTATCCACGTCTTAAAATCATCCAACCTGGACTAAATCAAAATCAGCTTCAAGTTAACATCCCTGTACCGGTAATGAGGTTTCCTTTGTTGTATAAAGAGCTTCTTCCTCTTATGGCAGACAAAATGAGGGGATTATTAGATATGTGTAAATGCAACACAGGGAGTTTTATGGCAACTTACCTTACAAGTGAATAGTTCGATTTATTCTTCCTCTGTTTAATTTTTTCTTTGATATTGTTCTTGTCCTACATATAACTAGGTTTTTAGTTTGAAGGTTAGTTTATTAAGTATACTGTATTATAACAGTATGTGAGATAATATATTCTGTTAATACTTTACATTATTTTTGCCACTCTAACAGAAAATTAATATTTTTTTGATATACACTCCTGGAAATGGAAAAAAGAACACATTGACACCGGTGTGTCAGACCCACCATACTTGCTCCGGACACTGCGAGAGGGCTGTACAAGCAATGATCACACGCACGGCACAGCGGACACACCAGGAACCGCGGTGTTGGCCGTCGAATGGCGCTAGCTGCGCAGCATTTGTGCACCGCCGCCGTCAGTGTCAGCCGGTTTGCCGTGGCATACGGAGCTCCATCGCAGTCTTTAACACTGGTAGCATGCCGCGACAGCGTGGACGTGAACCGTATGTGCAGTTGACGGACTTTGAGCGAGGGCGTATAGTGGGCATGCGGGAGGCCGGGTGGACGTACCGCCGAATTGCTCAACACGTGGTGCGTGAGGTCTCCACAGTACATCGATGTTGTCGCCAGTGGTCGGCGGAAGGTGCACGTGCCCGTCGACCTGGGACCGGACCGCAGCGACGCACGGATGCACGCCAAGACCGTAGGATCCTACGCAGTGCCGTAGGGGACCGCACCGCCACTTCCCAGCAAATTAGGGACACTGTTGCTCCTGGGGTATCGGCGAGGACCATTCGCAACCGTCTCCATGAAGCTGGGCTACGGTCCCGCACACCGTTAGGCCGTCTTCCGCTCACGCCCCAACATCGTGCAGCCCGCCTCCAGTGGTGTCGCGACAGGCGTGAATGGAGGGACGAATGGAGACGTGTCGTCGTCAGTGATGAGAGTCGCTTCTGCCTTGGTGCCAATGATGGTCGTATGCGTGTTTGGCGCCGTGCAGGTGAGCGCCACAATCAGGACTGCATACGACCGAGGCACACAGGGCCAACACCCGGCATCATGGTGTGGGGAGCGATCTCCTACACTGGCCGTACACCACTGGTGATCGTCGAGGGGACACTGAATAGTGCACGGTACATCCAAACCGTCATCGAACCCATCGTTCTACCATTCCTAGACCGGCGAGGGAACTTGCTGTTCCAACAGGACAATGCACGTGCGCATGTATCCCGTGCCACCCAACGTGCTCTGGAAGGTGTAAGTCAACTACCCTGGCCAGCAAGATCTCCGGATCTGTCCCCCATTGAGCATGTTTGGGACTGGATGAAGCGTCGTCTCAAGCGGTCTGCACGTCCAACACGAACGCTGGTCCAACTGAGGCGCCAGGTAGAAATGGCATGGCAAGCCGTTCCACAGGACTACATCCAGCATCTCTACGATCGTCTCCATGGGAGAATAGCAGCCTGCATTGCTGCGAAAGGTGGGTATACACTGTACTAGTGCCGACATTGTGCATGCTCTGTTGCCTGTGTCTATGTGCCTGTGGTTCTGTCAGTGTGATCATGTGATGTATCTGACCCCAGGAATGTGTCAATAAAGTTTCCCCTTCCTGGGACAATGAATTCACGGTGTTCTTATTTCAATTTCCAGGAGTGTACAATGTTTTTTCACAATGTACTTTTACAGGATATGCAACATTCTTAAACGGAAAGGTACGTAAAAATTGAGATGCCTTTCAAATCTTGTAAAATATGTTAACTACATGTTGCAGTTCTGTAATACATACTGTATCACTTGATCATACATAATAAAACATACAAATAAT
Organism: Schistocerca piceifrons; assembly: GCF_021461385.2. NCBI lineage: Eukaryota > Metazoa > Arthropoda > Insecta > Orthoptera > Acrididae > Schistocerca > Schistocerca piceifrons. The sequence goes on along the minus strand of NC_060139.1, from coordinate 730,220,643 downwards.
CAGCACGAAAAGAAAACAACAATTATTTTTACTTCATGAAAACTTTTGAAATTGTGATGTAGAACCTTCTTTGAGCGAGGTCTTCGGTTCTGTTTTTAAGGGAAAAGGCCGCATTACTACTCTAGGTTCACCCGTCGTTGCCCATGTCGATAGTGCACGTCTAAACAGAAAACCGACTAATACGACAGAGAAGAGAACAATTTATAGATGGCCACGTAGATGGCATTTATATCACTGAAATTTTGTTTTTGTTAGGTTGGGAAATGTTAACAGTTCCACTATCAATTTCGATATCTACTCAGGAACGAACAAGTTCTGTTGAGATCGAGATAGACTCTTCTTCAGTCATACTTTATCCCCATAGTAACAAATGGCCTAGAAACCTACACAACAACCAAACAGGTCGGCAATAAAGTGCAAGCCGGAGAAATGAAGATCTTACGAACTATTGTCTAGAAAGCTGGGAAGGATAGGGTAAGAAATGAAAAAAAAAACTAAGGGACGAAGCTGGGGTGTACTCGTCCTTAAAAAAGGAGACAAGTGGCTGGCTGAGATGGTCTGGCCATGTCCAACGAATGAATGAAGGGAGTATAGCAAAAAATGGCTACAGGAAGATGTGATTGGTGGAAGACCGGCAGCAAAACCAAGAAACAGATGGCTGGACCAAATGAAGGAGGATATAGGAATAAGAAGAGTCAGATGGGATGGTTCTAAGAAAAGAATTCTTCATGGATGGGTACAGATCGAGAACGCTCGTAAACCACGCCCCGTCAACTACAGTGGTAAACTGATGATGATTATGATAAAGACGTTGCGAAACGTTGCGCAGTAACGTAGGTCAAATCTCAGCTAGAGCTGAAAAGATAGGAAGCACTTTGTGGTTCAAATCTCAGCTAGAGTTCAAAGGAAAGAAAGCACCTTCTGGCATAGCTTGCTGGGAGACCAGAGCAGTAGGACCAGTAGCATAGTGCCTCTCCGCACAAAGGTGTCCTTCCTTAAGGCGTATGAGAACCTATCCTAGGTGTATGTGTTAAGTGTAGTGAACTGTAATGTACATGTGTTCAATAACGCGTATTGTTTGTGTTGTATCATGTGATACAAGGGAGAGGATGAAGCCCGGGGTGCCAGCAAACAGTCTGCTTCTTTCGAACAGCACCAACAGGATGTCGAGGTTAACGTTCCGTTTCGACTGACGGATTACCACGAAAAGTGTCACGTGGCTCCATTGCATGAGGTACAGCGGTTTGGAATTTAATCTAGGATACTGGCGCAATGTAGTTACGTAGGTGGGTAATCCGAATGCAGAACGGTATATGCGTAGCACTTTACAGTAGTTTTGTTGCCCATTTCATTTTTTGTTTTGAAAGATTTATTGCCTCTGGAAAGTAACAGAAAATTGGTGAAGGTTTATGCGGTTAAGTTTACATCTTCAATTTCACCACTTAAGGGAGAGGAGGTAGGCGTGCTGCAAAATACTCTGTCCTTATCTTTACGTCCCAGAACAGCAGTAAAGCATCAGAACTCTAGGAAAGTAGAATACAATATTGGATGATTGTTTATTACCGATATCGGATTTGTATGTAAAAAATGCCAAAATATGCTCTTAAAACTTCGTAAAAATGCTTAACAATATGCAGAATGAAAATGGTACGATTAACAAATGTTGCCATCAGTTTTCCACAACTAAATTATTTGTACTCAATTAACATAGAAACGTATTACACTGTTTCATAAAATTTTGGGTGTGCAGCTGCATAAATTCCACTTATTCTTCTGATATTTCGGCTGTATACAGTCCCGCCATCTTCAGCGTGAGACGGGTGACTGACGCTCCAGCACTTGCTCCAACGTTTTTAACCCGTGGACCGCGCCACTGCGCGTATTGCCACAGATACGCAAGGTGCCAGAGACGCTAATCGGCGGCAAAGAGGTACAACATGCATGAAATGAGATCTCTGGCTTCGTGGTAGATCAATACGGTGATATCAATGTGTCACTGCGAGCTGCACCGTTGTGACGCCTTCGTGAGTTTATTGCATTTATTGCCGGATTCCATCATTTCTCCAAGTTGAGGCTGCTGTCTGTATTATTTAAATTCGTCACCAACCGAATTTCAATTGCTTCTATCACTGCCGAGTCCCAGAAAAATGTAGTTGAGGTTAAAATTCCGACATTACCGTACACCATGGAGCGCCCAGTGTCAGTACGGTGATCTGTCGCCGCTGTAGCCGGGTGTGCATTCGGTGCTTTGTGCATCTTCCATGGACTGTACGTATCGTCTGTCCTATTTACAAGATCCCTTGTGGTCGTTCATACATCGGAAAGACGACACATACAGCCTATGAAACATGCACAGAGCACCGCAGATACACCCGGCTATTACAACATAATAAGTGGGCCAAGGGCAGAGCCCTGTATTGACGATAACGCCAGAATTTTAGCCCCGACTACATCTTTCAGGGGTTCGTCGGAATTTTAACCCTAACGTCTTTCTGGGATTCGGTTGTGAAAGAAGTAATTGAAATTCGGTTGGTGACAAATTTTATGAATAGAGGTAGTGGCTTAAACTTGGGCAAATCATGGAATCCGTCACGTCGTGTAATAAAGCCACAAACACGCCGCAACGGTGCAGCTAGCAACACTACATTGATATCACCGAGTGGATCGGCCTTGCAGACGCAGATCTAATTTAATGCGTCTGTTGCACCTCTCTGTCACCGATCAGCATCTCAGGCGACTTGTGTGCTGTGGCCACGTGCGCAGTGGCGCCGTCCACGGGTTTAAAAGGTCGGAGCAAGTGCCGGAGCGTCAATTACACGGCTCACTCTGAAAAAGGCTGAAAGTTATACAGACGAAATATCAGAAGGAAAAGTGAAATTTATGCGCCTGCAAGCCCGAAATTTTATGAAACAACCATCGCATCGCGAAAATATGAAGATGCACATCAAATATTACACTGCTATAATCTAAATCTTAAAGGGAAATGGAATAAGGAATATTTTATGTTTGAAACCTTGTTGTCCAACGCTGCTGCTGCAGTAGACGAAAAAGTCATCCTAAGTTTTTTCTGCAATGAAAATTCTTCGTTTGTCACTAAAGAAGGTTTCTTAGACGTCGCTGCGTCACAAGATGTCATCGTTGCAGGAGAGACACTTCACTTTGGAATTTCACTAATTGTTTTATAGCCTGTATTTTTACCAATTAACTTATCAAAAGCAATTTTTGAAAATCCACGTGTTTCGAAGGACAGTGAGTGCAATACATAATTCATTAGGGACAAAGATTGTTGCACTGAATTATTCCTAGCCTGAAATTCCTTTATGGTTTCTGATAGCACTGAAAAGCGATTACATTTTTCCTACAATTTATTCTGTATATCACTTTAATTAAAATACTCTTCCGCTATCTTTAAGGAGCTGCGTCTTCCGGATCTAAAGTGTCTACTGTTTTTTCACACCACTATAACGCTTAGTATAGTAACGTACCACCTCCGACCACGAACCTTGTGTGAAAGAGGATGAGGAGGTAATACTAACATCGGAGCCAATTCTGTTATAACTGAAACTCTAGCAAGTGCTCTAATGAAAATTTTGTTGACGTTGTGTGAGGCGGTGGGATAGTAATAAATGGTTCAAATGGTTCTGAGCACTATGGGACTTAATTTCTGAGGTTATCAGTCCCCTAGAACTTAGAACTACTCAAACCTAACTAACCTAAGGACATCACACACATCCATGCCCGAAGCAGGATTCGAACCTGCCACCGTAGCGGTCGCGCGGTTCCGGACTGTAGCGGCTAGAACCGCTCGGCCACTAAGGCCGACCCAAGGGATAGTAATAATATTATTTATTTATAAATAATAGGAATATTTATCACTCATAAATGGTGGGAAATTGAAATATTAGAAATGTTTGACACATTGTTCGCCATCTTTTACGAGAGCTTGGAAACTATTTCTGCGGTTAGACAGAAAGCGATGGAGAACATACTGACCACAGTTCCTAGCCTGCAAGTCCACTTTCTTGTCCAGCCCACTGGAAGAAATGTTCCTATTCTCTATTTGCACAGCGGGATCAGGACTATGATTACAAATGACGATTTGGAATTATAACTGATAGATATATTTTGTAAAGTTTCACACGCACAACTCTGTAATATTCATTATGTTGAAACTAATAATAAATCTCTCTATCCTCACCAGCACTACGAGCAGTTCAGAGGCGACCTCTATGGTAAGCTCCTACTAAATTGTCTTATGCCCTGAATTCTGATAATCAAAATAACTGCTCGCCACAAAAGTGGAAAATAATTGTTACCACTTGCCATGTGGATTTGTTAACATTATGGGCGGCACACTGATAGCTACTTCTGCGAAATCTAAGGGCTCTAGGACGGTGTACAGTCCTCGCGATTTAACTTCCTGTTATTACAGAAAATGTTGCTGCTGTTGTGGTCGTCAGTCCTGAGACTGGTTTGATGCAGCTCTCCATGCCACTCTATCCTGTGCAAGCTTCTTCATCTCCCAGTACCTGCTGCAACCTACATCCTTCTGAATCTGCTTAGTGTATTCATCTTTTGGTCTCCCTCTACGATTTTTACCCTCCACGCTGCCCTCCGTACTAAACTGGTGATCCCTTGCTGCCTCAGAACATGTCCTACCAACCGATCCCTTCTTCTAGTCAAGTTGTTCCACAAATTTCTCTTCTCCTCAATTCTATTCAGTACCTCCTCATTAGTTATGTGATCTACCCATCTAATCTTCAGCATTCTTCTGTAGCACCACATTTCGAAAGCTTCTATTCTCTTCATGTCCAAACTATTTATCGTCCAAGTTTCGCTTCCATACATGGCTACACTCCGTACAAATACTTTCAGAAACGACTTCCCGACACTTAAATCAGTACTCGACGTTAACAAATTTCTCTTCTTTAGAAACGCTTTCCTTGCCATTGCCAGTCTACATTTTATATCCTCTCTACTTCAACCATCATCAGTTATTTTGCTCGCCAGATAGCAAAACCCATTTACTACTTTTAGTGTCTCATTACCTAATCTAATTCCCTCAACATCACCCGACTAAATTCGACCACATTCCGTTATCCTCATTTTTGTTTTTGTTGATGTTCATCTTATATCCTCCTTTCAAGACCCTATCCATTCCGTTCAGCTGCTCTTCCCAGTCCTTTGCTGTCTCTGACAGAATTACAATGTCATCGGTGAACCTCAAAGATTTTATTTCTTCTCCATGGATTTTAATACCTACTCCGAATTTTTCTTTTGTTTCCTTTACTGCTTGCTCAATATACAGATTGAATAACATCGGGGATAGGCTACAACCCTGTCTCACTCCCTTCCCAACCACTGCTTCCCTTTCATGTCCCTCGGCTCTTATAACCGCCATCTGGTTCTGTACAAATTGTAAATAGTCTTTCTCTCCCTGTATTTTACCTCTGCCACCTTCAGAATTTAAAAGCGAGTATTCCAGTCAACATTGTCAAAAGTTTTCTCTAAGTCTACAAATGCAAGGAACGTAGCTTTGCCTTCCTTAATCTATCTTCTTAGATAAGTTGTAGGGTCAGTATTGCCTCACGTGTTCCAGTATTTCTACGGAATCCAAATTGATCTTCCCCGAGTTCGGCTTCTACCAGTTTTTCCATTCGTCTGTAAAGAATTCGCGTTAGTATTTTGCAGATGTGGATTATTAAATTGATAGGTCGGTAATTTTCACATCTGTCAATACCTGGTTTCTTTGGAATTCGAATTATTATTATCTTCTTCTTGAAGTCTGGGGGTATTTCGCCTGTCTCATACATCTTGCTAACCAGATGGTAGAGTTTTGTCAGGGCTGGCTCTCCCAAGGCTGTCAGTAGTTCTAATGGAATGTTGCCTACTCCCGGGGCCTTGTTTCGACTAAGGTCTTTCAGTGCTCTGTGAAACTCTTCACGCAGTATCATATTTCCCATTTTATCTTAATCTACATCCTCTTCCCTTTCAATAATATTGTCCTCAAGTACATCGCCCTTGTACAGACCCTCTATATACTCCTTCCACCTTCCTGCTTTCCCTTCTTCCATCTGAGTTCTTGATATTCATACAAGAGCTTCTCTTTTCTGCAAAGGTCTCTTTAATTTTCCTGTAGGCAGTATTTATCTTACCCCTAGTGAGATATGCCTCTACATCCTTGGATTTGTCCTCTAGCCATCCTTGCTTAGCCATTTTGCACTTCCTGTCGCTCTCATTTTTGAGACATTTGTATTCCTCTTTACCTGCTTCATTTACTGCATTTTTATGTTTTCTCCTTTCATCAATTAAATTCAATATCTCTTCTATTACCCAAGGATTTCTACTAGCCCTCGTCTTTTACCTACTTGATCCTCTGCTGCCTTCACTATTTCATCCTTCAAAGCTACCCATTATTCTTCTACTGTATTTCTTTCTCCCATTCCTGTCAATCGTTCCCTTATGCTCTCCTTGAAACTCTGTACAACCTCTGGTTCTGCCAGCTTATCAAGGTCCCATCCCATCTTCTTAAATTCCCACCTTTTTGTAGTTTCTTCATTTTTAATCAACAGTTCATAGCCAAAAGATTTTGGTCAGAGTCCACATCTGCCCCTGGAAATGCCTTACAATTTAAAACCTGGTTCCTAAATCTCTGTATTACTATTATATAATCTATATGAAACCTACTGTCTCCAGGCCTCTTCCATGTATACAACCTTCTTTCATGATTCTTGAACCAAGTGTTAGCTATAATTAAGTTCTGCTCTGTGCAAAATTCTACCAGGCGGCTTCCTCTTTCATTTCTTCCCCCATTCCATATTCACCTACTACGTTTCCTTCTCTTCCTTTTCCTACTATCGAATTCCAGTCACCAATGACTATTAAACTTTCGTCTCTCTTCACTATCCGAGTAATTTCTTTGATCTAATGGTACATTTCATCAATCTCTTCATCATCTGCAGAGCTAGTTGGCATGTAAACTTGTACTGCTGTGGTAGGCGTGGGCTTCGTGTCTATCTTGGCCACAGTAATGCATTCACTATGCTGATTGTAGTACCTTACCTGCACTCCTATTTTTTATTCATCATTAAACCTACTCCATCATTACCCATATTTGATTTTGTATTTATAGCCCTGTATTCACCTGACCAGAAGGCTTTTTCCTCCTGCCACCGAACTTCACTAATTCGCACTACATCCAACTTCAACCGATCCATTTCCCTTTTTAAATTTTCTAACCGACCTACCCTATTAAGGGATCTGACATTCCACGCTCCGATCCGTAGAACGCCAGTTTTCTTTCTCCTGATAACGACGTCTTCCTGAGTAGTCCCCACCCGGAGATCCTAACCATACAGTAAAACTGCATGCCCTCGGGAAAAATTGTATCTGTAATTTCCCCTTGCTTTCAGCCGTTCGCAGTACCAGCACAGCAAGACCGTTTTGGTTCGTGTTACAAGGCCAGATCAGTCAATCATTCAGACTGGTGCCCCTGCAACTACTGAAAAGGCTACTGCCCCTCTTCAGGAGCCACACGTTTGTCTAGCCTCTCAACAAATACCCCTCCATTGTGGGTGCAAGTACGGTACGGCTGTCTGTATCGCTGAGGCAAGCAAGCCTCCCCACCAACAGCGAGGTCCATGGTTCATGGGGAGGATTACTGAAAATATAAGTTTAGTAATAGCCTGTCTTTGACGTCGTCCGATGCAGCGCATACTACGGCGTTTGAATGACGCGGATCGTATGATGGCTGTGTGCGAACTGAAGGCTAGTCTTACTTCCCAGGCTGTATATATATATATACTGGCGCAGCGGATGGTCAAGGGAATACCTCCTGTGATCTGCTCTGTGCTCATGGCAGCAGTCTCTAAGCGGCCGCTTTCTCTGACGCATAATTTTTTATCACAATGTCATGAATCAATTTAGATCTTCGTAATTTTTGTATAAATGTACTAAAGTTGGTTAAAATCACAGAAAAAGTTTTAGCTCACCTACGTATAAACGTGCCATCTAAAATTTTTAGAATGGAAGTAACAGTAGAACATGAACTCTTATATACAACTTTAAGAGTCCTTCTATTTGTTATTATTTACATCTAGGCCTTGAAACTTGTTATAGCTCTATTATTTAATAGGTTTCATCATGTGCTGCAATCAGAACCTTCTAGCATTAATATAACAGATACTTAACCTACTCCAAATAAGGACTTCTGGTTCCAAATTTAGTTTTCAGTTAATTACTAAAAAACTACTAGAGGTAGCTCAATGTGGATACATATAATGTTTTTAAGCTGAACTGAAGCTTCATACAAATGTTCATATTTCTAAGTCTAATATTTAGCACCCTCAGTTTTTCTTAAGAACGTGGATTCTGACAAAAATATTGCTTTAATCACGTTGAGACTTGTACCAGTTAATTTTGACATACATCTGCAAATTATGATCAATTTTTGGGTTCCTAACTTTATGATTTAGCGCCAATTTTTTTTTCTTAAAACGATATATTTAGGGAAAGTATTCATCTGCTCAGTCTGAGATTTGACAGTCTAAACATTAGTATACTAAGGCACATGCTGACAAAGTTTGGAAAAGCAACTTTAATTTTTAATTCCATTCTTAAATTATGGTGCAATACTTGTGTGCTACGCACAGACGCGTTGAGGTGACGTGGCGCTACTAGCAGGGATCTGGAGTAAGTCCCGACGCACTCGCTCGCCTCTGTATCTCTGTAATGATACAGCGCTTGGAAACAAGACGTTCAGCCTCTGCATGTTGTGATATCACTGTTAGGCTGTGTACCCTATGGGCTAAACAGAACAAATTTATTAGTTTGCAATAAAGAACTGTTAATACATTTGCAACTTTTACGATGTACGAAGCAGAATTAACAGCACATTATCGTATTTTATACATCAGGCCACAAAAGGTTGCAATTGTAGAATAGCTTACCCTTTGTAATATTTGAATATGTAACGGGTAAGTTTTACTTCCAGATTTCATTGCACTGACTACTGCTCTACATAAGAGTACTCACTGGCCTGCAGCGTCTGTTGTCTCATCTACTGATATTCAAATGTTTTTATGTTTTATTGCTTGACGGATATCATGAATAAATTCTTTGAACCATTCGGGCATACACACTTTACGGAGGATAGATTCGTGAGGCACTCATACTAGAGTGTCTTTCTAAGAAAGTTTTGATCTAAATAGTTATTTTGTTCAGAGGGTTGTTGAAACCTATAAATGCTGAACATAGTTCCTTGGCGATGGAGTCACGTGAACCTTCGGGACGTCCACTTATTCCCTAACTGAAAAACACATGTTTTTGGCGTAAAGCGGGTTTTCTGGATGCATTTTATTTGGGTTTCACAGTGTTCAGATACTGTGCTACTTGGAAATTTTTGTCAGAAGTAACAGTTTGTTGTCCGCAGCTCGTAGCGTTCTCGCTTCCCGCGCCCGGGTTCCCGGGTTCGATTCCCGGTGGCGTCAGGGATTTTCTGCCTCGTGATGACTGGGTGTTGTGTGATGTCCTTAGGTTAGTTAGGTTTAAGTAGTTCTAAGTTCTAGGGGACTGATGACCATAGCTGTTAAGTCCCATAGTGCTCAGAGCCATTTTAACAGTTTCTTCACAAGATAAACAAAATAATATTTGTCCATTATCACTGAAATTATCACTCCAGACCGCCAAAACATATTTACCTAACACAGATGATCGCCACAGTTTCACTGGTTGTATAACGAAGCAAAGTGTTATTCACTCCGTATTCTTGCTTTCAAACTACGATTGTAACTGGAAGTAAACGGATGCAGATATGATCTTACGTCATGCCTTAGATGACTGAGTATCACACTATGAAGAAGAGGAACCCCAGCTTCTGCTGCAACATGGCTAAACAATTAGCTCATATGATGGAAACGCACAACTCCGGTCACTAGTCGTCATTTCAAGAAAAGGAAGAGAACTGTTGTATGTGTCAACCAACTAGAATTTTAAATACCGTAATTTATAATTTTGTGATAAAATATTATTTTTTTTTATAAACGGCATATCCAAGGAAATAATTACCTTGCAGATGAATGTCTGCACCTATATCGATATCCGCGAATATGTTCTTGAATATCAGCATTCATAGTTATGGTGTGCTTAAAAAGTACAGAATAGTCTCAATTTTATGATTTTCGCCTATTTTCGTTAAATGATCAATGAAATATTTGATATAAAACAATTAAATATTGTAATACATCGGCCAGATGAGACATGTTGTCTGCCGCTCATATATAATGACGTAGACAGCCGTGCAGTTTGGACTCGCAAGACGGGGAGCGACGCCGGTCGTTTCCCCAGCCTGTACTGTATTGTATGTCCGAACGGGTACTGATGCAGTCGAGGGGCCAAACTCTCGTTCTCAGGCTCGAGTGAAAGCAGACGGCTGCAGATGTAAATGCGCTTTTCAAGGCAGAGATGACAGATGGAAACGTTCACAGGAAATGGGATGTCAACACTTAGCGGACGACAAGCAATTTGCCAAGTGAGGGAATACTTCAAGGAATAATTTTCTTCGGAGGTTGTGTGTGGTCTTTATATTGTGAGAGTTACCATCCACAACAGTTGCACAATAATCTGATTGGCCACAACAACAACATGAGGTGTCCAAACAGGTGCACGCACACTTCACAAAGGAGAAATTTGTTGGTAAAACTCGACAGTAGGGACCACTTGGAGACGCCAGAGTGGAGAGGTGTCTCCTGAGCGTCACTGCCGCAGACGCCGCACACCTAGCTCTTGCAGCATTCTACTTAAGATAAATCGTTATCAAACACTACTGACAGTTTTTGAAGACGAAGACAAGGAATGTTGTCTCTTGATGTCAAACCGAACAGGGTTCCAACTGTTACTTAAAGGATACCCCTTACCACTGTTTATAATATTGTCAGATAGCCGGATTTCAATGGCTTCTTTCACTACACAGTGCCAATACAGCGTCGCAGGGGCAACCACTTGTGTCTCACTTTACATTTTATGTCCTTCCGTAAGACAGTGTTCTGCCTCCGCAGATTTATCTGGATGAAATAAACGCGTGTGGCGATGATGCGGGGAGCATATCTTCAAAAATAGCATCATCGCCACACGCGTTTATTTCAGCCAGAAAAATCTGTGGAGGCAGAACACTGTCTTACGGAAGGACATAAAATGTACGCTTGCCCCTGCGTCGATCATCACTTAATTCCAAGCAGAGGAAAGTTCATTCTTCCCCTCGAGTGCGACTGTAGTCAGTCAAAGGTCGTGAGCGTGTGTGAACAGTCCAGACCATAACCAAGAGAGTAGTTCAGATACAATAAACTCAGTGAAACGAAAAGACTAATAGATTGCCCGTGCCTCACACTGTGCCTAAATGAGAGAGGCTCCGCCCATCTCACATCACATAGCTTCAGTTAGTTACATGTTCCACATATGATTTGAATGACATAAAGTGATCTCAGTGGGCATGTCGCAAACTGCTGTCGGCACGAGCCTACCGCATTGTAGTTACTCTGATGATGAGCGTCTTTGCTTCCTAATGGCTGGTCGCGGGAGGTACGGAAACCATCCCATCTTAAATCGGCTCCACGGACCAATAATGTCCAAGTCGAGGCCTGGACACGCGCTGGTGTGGAAGGACACGTGCCGGGATGAACGGCAAGGGATCAGGGGTTGTAGGAGGCATGTTGGAGCTAGGCGTGACTGTTATGGTTACCTGCTCTTCTGCCACTTGGGGCGAGGTCTCAGCGTTTGCATCCTCTACTTAGGGCTGGGAATCCATTCGGGTGGAAGGACAAGGATCAGATACCTGACATGGCTGGATCTGCTCGTGGATCAGATGATTCTGCCTGACAACTGTCTGGTCTTCGCATTACGATCATACGTTAGGATTCATACGTGGTACGTATCGATCCTGACCTTCCAGAGTCGGGCGCAGGAGATGGGTTAACGTGCAGTGCCTGTGACCCTATAGCAGCTCCGCCATGCCGCGGCTATTGACAGGATTGGTACACTGTGACGAAACTCGAGAATGCCTTCCCCACTGTTGCACTCCCCTTTATTTTCGTCATATGCCTTTGGAAAGTGTAACGGTGAAATGATCAGGTGTTTAATCCTAGGTGATAGAAATCGTTGAACGCAGATGACACGGATTGTGAACCATTGTTTGACAGTGTGGTATGTGGGGCTACCTCAGTTGCATACATTGTTGGAAGGATCCGTGTCATAACTTATCTAGTTATTGTTGTCGTCTCGACTAAGCACGGGAAGTTACAGAGAGCGTCCACCACCAATAGCTATACTGCTCTCTGGATCAATCTGTGAGGTCAGAGTGCACCCACACACGAAGAACTTTCACGTGCGCCACGGAGAAAATTGTTGTGCCAGTGATGGCTAACTCAGGGCTTAGACGTTGCAAGACCGGATTGCCTATTTGATGTCTGCATCTATGTGTGGTCAATAAAAATGAAGCAGAGCTAACGCATTCCTATGTAACATCTGCCATAACGATTGATGGGCCAACTGGAGGATATGGGGTCAGAGTGCGGAAGGGATGATGACCCTAAATTCTGTTTCCTTGGTGGCAAAAAGGAGTTCACAGTCCCTGGCGCCGAGGCGATGGTGCAAGGATGAAAAAGTGCAGAGACAAGGGTCCATGCTCGTAGACAGGTGCTCTGGTCATCGATGTTACGTAGATGACAATACGCTGTGAAGATGTAATAGGAAAGTCATCCAATACATGTCTCACGGAGCCGTCGAGCAGTAAACATACCGCTTATTCAAGTTGAAGCCAGTACCTAGGTCCATGAGTGGCCAGGAGGTGTGTCGGCAGTTTCACGTTGAGCTGTGGGATGAGAATGATAGTTAATCATCAATAGTGTCCACCATATCAGATGTTACACCCTCTTCTCTGATAGCTTGGAGCAGAGGCTGAGTGGGGCTGAAGGTCAGCGATCTTGTTGGTCTTCATGTCACACAAATAAAAGTGAAACTTCTTGATCATTAAGTAATGGCCAGTCTCTGCTTTTCAATTTGCGAATAGCAGAGTTGCATCACTGATAACGTTTTGGAAGCATAGCACCACACCAACGCCTGTGCGATGCTTCTGGCGTGAGGTTTTTGATAGGCGTAAACGTCGCTACGCAGATACCGTTCAGTTGCGTAAGAGCCATCTGGCAGGCAGCAAACTATAAAAAAATGATGCTTTTTTTTCCTAGTTCAAAGGGTATGTAACTTCCCCTGCCTTACGGAAAAACTTGTCATTGTAGGTAGACTTATGAAGAAGAAAGCAGCTGTTATGTTTAAAATGTTATTGTTTGTCGTATCGTAAGTTCACAAAACTTCTTCAGTGGTCACTGCTTTTTTCCGTCTTCCCAGCATGTTTTATGTCAGCTTCGATTATTTTTCGTTGCATGGCGTCTCGGAGAAAAAGAAGTCGAAATATTTAAATTTTATGACCAATATTAATTCTAATATTAAGTTCACTATCGAAAAAAGGGAAATACCTTCAAATTTCATTTTTGGATGTAAAGGTAATTAGAAAACCTAACGGAACTTTAGGGTGTAAAGTCTACAGAAAGCCCAGTTATATTTTCACAAAATCTCTCATCACCATGCCAAGCAGAAAAGAGGGGTGATCAATACATTAATAAACCGGGCTAAAAGAATATATGGACCACTGTTCTTGGAGGAGGGACTCGATCGTTTAAGAACGGTCTTCAGAAGAAACGGCTATCGGAAGAAGGGACAAATAGGGAGCTAAATCCTAAAAGCTCTAGAGTTCGCAATGAAAAAGAACCAACTAAAGGGAAAATTTTCCTTCCATTCGTAACAACTGTTACAGATCTCATGAGGAAATTACTCAGAAAACACGGTATTGATACGGTGTTTAAACCAACAAGAAAGTTACCCGAATATTTTAACACTGCAAAGGACCTATGCCCGTGGCTTGTCACAATAGGAGTGTATGAAATCCCTTGATCCTATGGTCAAGTGTACATAGGAACTACAAAAAAAAAAAAAAAAAAAAAAAAAAAAAAAAAAAAAAAAAAGCATTAGCACCCGCCTTAAGGAACAGAAGAACAAATATCGCCTGCACAAGACGGGTAAATCAGCATTAGTTGGTCAGGCACTACGACCGGAAAACTAGCAAATAAGTTTCTCTGTCACTGTGGTTTTAGCAAGATCTAATAATTACTACACTACGATGTACAGAGGCCATAGAAATTCACAAGCACAAAAACAATTTCAATAAAAAACAAGAAGAAATGGAATTAGACAAGTTGTGGGCCCTAGTGCTAAATAAAACAATCAGCACCAACTCTTCCACATTACAAGCTCCATAGCATACGTCGGTGCGACGCCGCGATCTTACACAGTGGGCTGGTGACGTCATGAACTCATCGTTGCGTGGATACATATAAACAGCTCGTCTGGGTGAGCTTGTTTTGAATCTGTAACAGCTTTCTGAGTAGTTAAAGCCTCTGATGGAGTTTCCAGCAGTGGAAAACGAAACGTTAGGCAGAGAATTATGTCTTGGACCACGGACTTATGTCCACAAATAAAAAATCAGACACTATCGCAAATACTGGCCATGGAAGCTTACATTAAATAACTAAACGAAGTTTCGTCGTTTGCTATCCTTCTTAATATTGCAGTTTTAATGGTCAGCAGCTTACAGATAGAAAGCCCTACAGATAACGTTACATAACATTAGTGTATGCCTATCACTTCTTTAACCCGGTTTGTATTAGTGATTTATGGTTGCTTGCCAACTCAAATAGGAAGTTTCTCGATTTATTAAACATACTTTTTTCAATTATAAGAAATAATAAAATTTGTTTACTGTATTGAGGATTTACTAACCGACAGAGCTCAACACATTCTTAACGGGACAAAATCGACACAGATAAATGTAATTTCTGGAGGTGTTAACCGGCCACCAGTGTTTACAGTACACATAAAACCAACCGTGTAGATAACATCGGAAGCTCTATGAGATTGTTCGCAGACAATGCAATTTTCTATAGGAAGGCCGTAAGGCCGGAATACCGTAGCCAAATGCAGGATTACGTATGGGGGATCGATATTTAGCACAGGGACCAGCAGTTGATCCCAAATGTAAATAAATGTTATGCTTTGAAATAGGTGAAGAGACCCATTACCGTTAAGTTACACTGTTGGCGATAAACGGCTGTTAACAGTCGTAAGATATGTAGGAATAAGCCCTTGAAGCGACTGTGGAATAACCACTTAAAGATAATTGTAAAAAAAGCAAATACCAGGCTGAAGTTCATTGGAAGAATTAAATGTCAGTTTAATACATATACGAAAGAATTGGCCTACAAAAGTCTTTTACGATAGATTATTGAGTGTTATTCACCAGTCTGTAACGATATGAATATGTAGGAGAGGCAATCGGTCGCGTAGAATTGGTACAAGGTAAGGTGGATTTATTTGCCAGGCTGTGTGGTCCCAGCACCGATAGCACGACGCTGCCGGACGGGCCCCCACGGCCGCTCCTGGCGAGCCATGTGCGTTACCAAAGGATCGGCAGCGGGAAAAATCCCAACTCTAGGAATCTGGACCGCTGTTACTAGCATGGGCTTTGTGCAGGAGATGCTCCAGGAAACGGCGGAGCGTCAGACAAACTTAAAAATGACTAAGTTACAGCTCTTTGAGATTCGACAGTAACTCGCATCAAATATTAATGCAAAACTGAATACATTTGCGATCTCGGAAAATTGAGGCGCATCCAGTGACACATTATCTCAATATCTTTTAAACTACGGAAGTTAATATTTCACAGTGAATAAACTTTTTCACAATGAACCTCTGAATCAACAACATTTAATCGTTTCATGCGATTTCAACAAACTTTATCTCAGGCGATAGCATTGCACTATAAGCTATCATCCCTGAGAGCTACGTATCAGTATCTAAGTTATTTACTGATTTAAGACGTCTTTTATATCGCTTTTATTATGCAAATGTTTGTCAGAACATACTATTCCTTACATTTACACAGAATATGAATACAGAGTCAGTACATCATATTTTGTCATACTTGCGTATTTATTTACTGAACAGTTTAGTATTTTGCCAGACACTTTATTTAAATGTTGATCGCAAATGCTATTACAAAAATGTGCTAATTAAAATGTGGTCAGTCGCATGTGTTATCGGATACCACACTTGAAAAGAGAACCAAAATCTGCTTCTAATGACAAGGCATAAAAAATTGTTTAAATAATATTTATCGATGATCTGTAGTCATTTTACGTGAGCGCACTTGCACAGGAATACTGGATATTTATTTATGTATAAACCTTTATCTATAATTATTCTCAATTATCCGACTGGGACAGAACGTTTCTAATATTTATTTATTTAAATATAGTTGTAGCATGGTAGTTTAGTCTGGGAGGTGATCGTGTTGAATCAAAGCGCGTCTGTATAGCTAGAGAACGATGTATTTTTGCTGGGGATGTCCCTCAGCCAATGAGAGTTGGACAGTGACGGAACACGGCTGGTGTCAAGTGCAGGTGGGGACTTTTTGAGTGAAGCACTCAAGGGAGTGATTCTGGACACTTTAGGCCGAGTGCTGGAAGAAGGCAGATCCACCTGTAGTAACGTGCGTGGTTCGATCTGGGCGGTGAACGGCCGCTGTCACACTTTTGAAGGGACCTGATATTCCGAGAGGTCTGAATGTGCTCCAGAGTAGGACTCTAACTTTTTCCGCTTGTGTTAAGGAACCGAGGATAGAGCATGAGTTACTGTTCTTTGTATAGCAGGAGTCAATTTGTGAATCACCATGCTGAGCCCTGAACTATTTTGAGCTGATGAATATTTCGCGTATCGTGATCGCGAAAACGACAAAGTTTTCGCGTATCTTCGATGATTGTCTAGTTCAGGATTTTTGCTACCATTACCTTAATGGTCTCAACGTAACTTTACTGCATTTGATAAGGTGATTTTCTGCCTGCATTTTAACTGAATACCGTAGGACCACTTCCTGTTTATTTGAGATGTCCTTTCAATAAACATTATTGAACATAATTCTCTGTCATCTGAGTCAACTGCAGACGTTAGAATACGACCATTGTTATTAAATTAATTATTTATATTTTATTTATTTCTGTGTTAAGTATTAATTCTCGATTCTAGCCATTGCAGAGACTATTTGACTGCACGATCACAGCTACAAGTTATTATTTGGAGCAAATTAGTTGTGGGGCGTGAAAGCAGACCTGCGTGGCTCCACCATGTGACTACATCGAGGTATTCTTTTTAAACAGAGCCGTGCATAGCCCAAGTACCTAAAGTATGAGTAATCACAGGTGAAAACCCAACTGGTTTGCTCGAGTGGACTACTGTTTGAAAGAGCAACTGCACTTAGCGCCGGCCGACGTGGCCGTGCGGTTCTAAGCGCTGCAGTCTGGAACCGCGGGACTGCTCCGGTCGCAGGTTCGAATCCTGCCTCGGGCATGGATGTGTGTGACGTCTTTAGGTTAGTTAGGTTTAACTAGTTCTAAGTTCTAGGGGACTAATGACCTCAGAAGTTGAGTCCCATAGTGCTCAGAGCCATTTTTGAACACTTAGCAGCAGCAACCGTTAAATACCGTCGTGAGCCCTGGCGGCTTCCGCGAAATGTATCGATATCACTGTTCTTACGATACTGGACAAACATGTTGCCGTTGGAGAGAGGCGCCCACTGGTGTTGCGGCTCCGGGCGTGGTCGCCGGTTTGGTGGGCAATATGAGCTGAGGAACCAAGATGTACTAGTTTTCCGTGGGGCCTCTACGCCGTGGTGTTAGCTGTTAGCGGACGATCAATGTTGGGATCATGTTGCCCCGTGTAATTATTTAGTACCGAGGTGACTTGTCCTGTGGTTTATCAGAAGGGGACTGAGCTGTCAGGGCAGTGTTCAGTGTCATTTTGGTCTGTCCTATCGTTTGTTGGTTACGGTCTCTCGAAGGGCAATGAAATTCCAAGATCTGACAGACATTTTAGACTGATTCATTGGCTGATACCTTATTATAATTTGTTTCATGTATTGAATTATGCATCCGTGGTGTTTGTGAACCTTTAGTCATGTCCCAGAGGAAAGCTTATTTGGAAGGTTGGCGGTGTGCATTAGTATATGTATTACCTGTTCTTGTCCGCCTCCCATTAATTCTTCTGATTTTTAAAGTAAATGTTTGGTCATGTAATTTTCAATTGGAGGCGCAGTGAAATATTTAGTATTACCAGTTACCTCGGATGTTTGATCAGACTGTGTCGGTTTCGCTATTTTACTGGTCTATTTATAATTGGCGTTTGTTGTTCTCGTTTCCTTGAAGCTAATGCTAAGGCCCATGCTGTATAAGAATTTATATAGTGCGTTTGTTCTAAGTAAGTGAAAAAATTGCAGGCTGTTTCAGGACGCATTTGATCTCGCAGAACTGCTATAGACTAATGTGTGTACGGATGAGCTTTGAATCTCACGGGAATGTCCTTGTGGCTGCTCCAATGGTTCGCTAGAAAGAAAAATTCTGATATTGCCACTTTATTGCTGAAATTATTTTTAAAAATATTTTTAGCTGGTTCTTAAATCTTTAGGTTGTCATGGTTTTTGGTAAATCAGATTAATTAATGCTACCCTTAGAGTTATTTATTTGATGCACTGCTGTGTGTTGGAATTCTCATGCTGCAGGAAAGTGTCGTTAATAAACTTTTGTACTGCATTGCTGGTACGTGTTATGCAGGACCGGGCCCCACTTACTCACGTCCGCAGCTCGTGGTCGTGCGGTAGCGTTCTCGCTTCCCGCGCCCGGGTTTCCGGGTTCGATTCCCGGCGGGGTCAGGGATTTTCTCTGCCTCGTGATGACTGGGTGTTGTGTGATGTCGTTAGGTTTAAGTAGTTCTAAGTTCTAGGGGACTGATGACCATAGATGTTAAGTCCCATCGTGCTCAGAGCCATTTGAACCATTTGAACCACTTACTCACGCCCGTCGGTTTGCATAACCGGGTGTTTACGTCATTTGCAGCGCTTACACTGGGCAACTTTCGCCGCTGTTTCTTTCTCGCGGTTTCCTCCAATCGCAGGTACACTACTTAACGTTCCTGTTCAAGTTAAGTTTATACTTATAATAATTCTGAATTTGTATCAGTTAGCTTGTGTGCTTCACCTGAATCAAAGTCTGATTTATTTATACGTAAAGTTCCACAGGACCAAATTTAGGAACAAATCTCCAAGGTCATGGAACATGTTAGTACACGAAATTGCAACATAAAAGTAATAACAGTTAAAAATAAAATGTTTATGACCCCGAAAAAGTCAAGCTATAAGTTGAAGTAAACACTGTCAACAATACAACAACAATCAGCTAAATTTTCAAGGAACCCCTCGACAGAATAGGAGTGACCCATGAGGAAAACCTTCAGTTTCGATTTGAAAGCGCGTGGATTACTGCTAAGATTTTTGAATTCTAGTGGTAGCTTATTGAAAATGGATGCAGCAGTATACTGCACACCTTTCTACACAAGAGTTAAGGAAGTCCGGTACAAATGCAGGTTTGATTTCTGCCGTGTATTAACTGAGTGAAAGCTGTTTATTCCTGGGAATAAGCCAATATTGTTAACAAGAAATGACAGTAAGGAATATATGTATTGAGAGGCCAATGTCAAAATACCCAGACTCGTGTACAGGAGTAGACAAGAGGTTCGTGTACTTACATCACTTACTGCCCAAAACGCCGTTTCTGAGCCAAAAATATGGGAAGAGTCACCCTAAAATATAATACCATACGACATAAGGGAATGAAAATAAGCATAGTAGTCTAATTTTCGTGTTGAACGATCACTTACTTCAGATACCGTTCGAATAGTAAAAATGGCGGAAATAAGTCTTTGAACAAGTTCCTGAACGTGGGCTTTCCACGACAGTTTAATATCTATCTGAACACCTAGTAATTTGAACTGTTCAGTTTCACTAATCATATGCCCATTCTGTGAAATTGAAACGTCAGGTTTTGTTTAATTATGTCTTAGAAACTATAAAAACTGAGTTTTACTGTGATTTAACGTTAGTTTAATTTCTAAGAGCTGTGAATTTGTCATGGACTCCACTATTTGAAACCGAGCCAGTTTTGCACACAACATCCTTTACTACCAAGCTAGTGTCATCAGCAAACAGGAATATTTTCGAGTTACCTGTAATACTAGAGGGCATATCATTTATATAAATAAGGAACAGGAGTGGCCCCAACACTGATCCCTGGGGCACCCACTACACTGTCACCTATAAACTTTGCCAGCCTCCCCTTTCCAAACCTATTGAGGTGCAGGCCATGCCTAGTGAAACCCGACCTAATGATGGACTCAACTGGCACCACTGAAATGTGATCCATACCCTCTGCCATCAGTACCGTCTCCAGCCCCATGTTGACGCGCGTGACAGCCGGATTGAGATGAGGCAGATCATGACGCTGAAAAAGTTGCACGAAATGTGCGTTGGGATCCCAATATATACCCTAATCTGTTATAACTTATTCAATTTATTCGAAAATGTATTAAATCTTCAATTGATGTGTTTCTAGGTTCAAAATTATCTTGCGTAAATATTTGTGTTAAATTGTTTTGAGTATCGTTTTAGTTTTTCTGTCAGTCAAATTAAAAAAAAAAAGTGGTTCAAATGGCTCTGAGCACTATGGGACTTAACTTCTAAGGTCATCAGTCCCCTAGAACTTAGAACTACGTAAACCTAAGTAACCTAAGGACATCACACACATGCATGCTCGAGGCAGGATTCGAACCTGCGACCGTAGCGGTCGCCGGGTTTCAGACTGTAGCGCCTAGAACCGCTCGGCCACCCCGGCCGGCAGTCAAATTTAAATCATGTTTTATTCTCACCATTTGGTAATTAAGACCTGCCTGATCTGTTCTGGTAGTGTTGTTTAGCTTTACGTCTGCCTTTAATTCGACTTTACCCATATTTCATTCTGTGTCTTATTAGGATGTGTCTCACCTCAAAGAATATTAAGTCACCTTGGGTTAAAGTTAATTTTAAATTTTCTGTGAATTATTTAAATTGGCATTGAATTTTAAATGACTCATCACTTGAACTTTTAATTAATTAAAAAAGAACGTAATTGGCTGGTAAGTGACTGAAACCGTGTAAAATAAATTTGTGTTCTACCAGTGAATAAAGTGTGTAGAACCTCCCTGGTCCAGCCATTTGCAGGTTTCCTGCCTGGCTGAATTAAAAGGTCGCAATAATCACATTTCACGTCGCAAGTATGGATTAACGGAAGAGTGGACAAATATCAACAAGGAGCAACAAGTTTCGTCACATGATCGCGTAATGAGCACAAAAGCTTCACGGAGATAATAAAATTCAGTGTCAGACGCTGCGAGAGAGGCGTTTTGTATCATAGGGAGGAGGTTTACTGTCGAAATTCAGAAATCGACCGTTCCAAGAAGAGTCGTGCTGCAGTCTACTTCCTCTCACTTAAGTCTCACGCAATGCCCACGATGATCAGAGAAACTGGAAGGGAACAAGGAAGGGGGAATGTTGATGGTACCAGAAGCACTTTCTGCCACTAACTGTAAGCCGGCTTGCGAAGTATAGACGGAGCAGCAGAGGACTAAGTAGGACGCGAGGAACTGTGTGGTGTGATGTGGGTGTTGACGTGCGGTGATCCCGGAGCCGGCGGCAGTTTTGAGGATCGATCCCGCGGCCCCGGCCGGCGCCAAGGCGGGCCTTTGTTTTGCCGTCTCGTCGGCCCCTGGGCTCGCTGCCCGCCAGGACTGTGCCGCAAAACAAAGCACGGCGCGCTCCGCCGCCTGCTGCGCCCCGCGGCGGCAACCCGCGACGCAACAGTAATCGGGCGCAGGCGCTGGCGTGGGTGGGTCTGTCCGACAGCCGAGGTGGGGCGAAGCCTTCTTTACACCGACAGCAGAATGGCGGTTAAACAATATTCTCAGAATGATAAACATTCACTGGCGATGTTTAATGAAGAGCTGCAGCGCCTTTAGGGCGACTGCCTGAAATGAAGACCCTTTTCTTTTATCGTTCTCCACCTGTGGCAGAGGTTCATCTTTATTGAACTTGCTTAGGATGGGTGAAGGCCTTTCTTCGTATCCTTGGTAATGGCAATGAGGTTCCACAAAGTGTAGTCTAACTGTGGCCAGTGATCATGCCGAGTTCAAGCATGGCAGCTTGGTTGACTGCAAGAATCAGCGATCGAGGAAGGGACTGCGACCCCTAAATTTATCGCAAAGGAAAGAAACGTAAATGAACTAATTAGGTAAAAACAAAGTATAACAGATAATTTCAGGAGTAGAAAAGTTTGAACGTGTTACGTACAGAAAAAGAGAACGTGTTAGTAATATCAGCATTCTAGAGCACAAATGATTCTGAAGAAATGAATTAACATCAGTGTTATTATTAGTTTTATGCAGCCCACCACGAATTCCTTTCCTGTGCCAATCTTTTCATCTTGCACCCTACATTTGACTGATGTGTTCCAATCTGTCTTCTCCTCTACAGTCCCTCTAATACCATGGAAGTTATTCTGTTTTCCATATGATCTTTCCTGCGTTGATTTTGTGAGGAAGCTTTTGCTTGCCTTATCAGTCAACCTGATTTTCAACATTCTTCTGTAGCACCGAAATCTCCGCCCATAATGGGTTATTTTACTTCCAAGGTAGCAGAATTCCAACTTCCTCTACTTCGTGATCCAAATTCCGATGTTGATTTACCCGCTGTTCCCATTTCTGCTACTTCTCATTACTTTCGTCTTTCTTCGTCTTGCTCTCAATCCATGTTGTGTAGGCCTACTCATTAGAACAGTCCGTTCAAAAGACCCCGTAATTCTTCTTCACTTTCAATGCAGGCAGCAACGACGTCATTGGATTTTATCATTGATTTTATCATTGATATCCTTTAACCTTAAATTCTTATCCAACTCTTGAACCTATTTCCGTCATTGCTCCTGTGAATGTAGATTGAACAGTTAGGACAGAAGACGACATCACTGTCTTGTATCCTTTTTTAATCCGTGAGCTTCGTTCATGGTTTCCCAGTCTGATTGTTCTCTCTGTTTTCTTGTACATATTGTACGTTATATGTATATCTCTATATCTTAAGCCTAGTCTTCTCAAAATTTTGAAAATCTTATACCATGTTACATTGTCGATCTCATTTCCCAAGTAAACAAATCCTGCGACGTGTCTTGGTTTTTCTTCAGTCTTGCTTGCATTATGAAGCGCAGCGTCAGAATTGCTTCTCTGGTGCCCTTACTTTTCCTGAAGCCAGTCTAATCGGCATCTAACAGATCCTCAATTTTATTTTCCTTTCTTATGTATATCATTCTTGTCATCAACTTGGATGCATGAGCTGTTAAATTGACTGTATGATAATTCTCGCACTTGTAGGCTCTTACTATCTTCAGAACTGTGTAGACGATATTTCTCCAAAGTCTGCTGTTATATCGCCAATCTCATACATTCTTCTCATCAACGTGGTCGTTTTCTTGCCATTTCCCTCAAAGATTTTACAGCTGATGGTATGTCATCTATCCCTTCTTCCTTATTTGATCTTAAGCCTTCCAAAGCTCTTTTAAATTCTAATTCTGCTAGTGCATCCCCCATCCCTTTCCTGTCGACTCCTGTTTCTTCTTCCATCACGTCATCAGGCAAGTCTTTCCCTCATGGACGCAATCAATGTACTATTTGAATCTATCCGCTTTCTCCTCTGCGCTCAACAATGGAATTGTCGGCGTTACCATTGCACTCTTGAAGTTACAACCCTAGCTTTTACTTTCACCGAAGGTTGTTTTGATTTTTCTTTGTGCTTAGTCCCGACAATAATTTCTTTTTAGATTCCTTCACATTTTTCATGCAGCCATTTCACCTTAACTTCTCTAGACCTCCATTATTTCATTCCTAAGTGACTTGTATTTCTGTATTCCTGAATTTTCTTGAACATTTTTGTACTTCCTTCTTTCGTTGATCAACGGACGTATTTTGTATGTTACCCACGATTTCCTCGCACTTACCTTCCTTGTACCTATATTTCTCATTCCAACTTCTGTGATTCCGTTTTAGAGATGTCCCTTACTTTTCAACTTAACTGCATTCTGAGCTATTCGTATCGCAGTATCTATAGCCTCAGAGAACTTCAAGCGCATCTCTTCATTCTTTAGTACTTCCACATCCCACTTCCCCATGCAATGATTCTTCCTGAATAGTCTCTTAATCTTCAGCCTATCCTACTATTCATCTTCACCAAATTGTGAGCTGAGTCCATAACTGCTCTTAGGTATGCCTTACAGTTCAATATCTGACTTCGAAATTCCTGCGTGACCATGATGTAATGTAACTGAAATGTTCCCGTATCTCCCGGCCTTTTACAAGTATACCTCCTCCTGCTGTGATTCGTGAACCGAAGATGCGCTCTTAACAGATTAAATTTGTTGCTCTACTCAATCAGACTTTATTTTCTTTCGTTCCTATTACCAAGCCGACATTCTTCCGTATCCCCTTCTATTCCCTTACAACCACTCCAGTCCTCTATGACAATTAGATTTTCATCTCGCTTTACGTACTGACGTTACCGTTCAGTATCGTCATATACTTCCTCAGTCTCTTCATCTATAGCTTGCGAAGTTGGCACGTATACCTGAATTACTGTTGTCGGTGTTGGCTTGCTGTCGATTCTGATGAGATCAACACTATCACTGAAATGTTCATAGTAATGAGTAATGACTCTCTGCTCTAATTTTCTATTTTTAAGGAATCCTTCTCCCATTATACCATTTTCTGTAAATGTTTATATTTCGCTACAGCCATCCGACCAGAAATCTTTGTCTTCTTTCCATTTCACTTCACTGGCCCCAACTATACACACATAGAGTCCTAATATTTCTCTTTTAAGAGTTTCTAGCTTCCCTATTAATCTCATACTTGTGACATTTCATGCCCAGACTGGTAGAAAGCTTGTCTTTCTTTGATTTTTCAAACTTTTTCTAATGGTCACCGCCCCTTAGCAGTCTCCTCTTGAAGATGGGAGTGGGGAACTAGTTTGGAATCTATTGCCAATGGAGAGTCATCATTGCACGTTTTCAATTACAGACCGCGTATACTGTTGATACACGTTAAGTGTCTTTAATGAAGTGATTTCCATTGCCTTCTGCATTCTCATGTCGTGGAACATTGCTAATTTTACCGCGCCTTTTGGGGGCAGTTTCCGCACCCCAAGGGCGAGAGAGTGCCTTGAACCGCTGCCCGCTTCTCCACTCACTTTGACAAGGCAGTTGGCAGAATGAAGGTGACTTATAATTCCAGAAGTCTTCGATCGTCATTGCCGATGATATTCATTCAAAATTTAAACAATGACGACGTTCGAACACGGAACTAGGATGTTTGATTACTGGTAATAGATGTTACTTATTTTGATCTTGGTATTCGGTATGGGTGGACGTCACATGACACCCCTTGAAGTTCATCGTTGAATATTTCACTCAGTTTTTTTATTACAGAGGGTAGCCAGCTCTCTGAGCGAACACGCTGAGCTACCTCTAAATCACCAGGATAACAATGTTCTAACATCATATTAGAAATTTGAGGTAGTATTTTCATAACAGCAGCTCATCAGTCCGTGTAGCAATAGTAGCAGCACACATCAATTATACGCAATCAGCTGGCAGAAACATCTGGAACTGTCTCAGCGTCTAAGATGAAAATTATTGACACTAAGGTAATAGACTGGCGTACAAAAGAACTACACGGGAAACATGGGAACGAGCTCAGTCATAATAATGTCGATTTGCAAGCATCGAACAATTGGTTAGTGCACGAGGGTTTACGTAAAGAAAATGAACGCTTTATGACAACGATTTGAGAGCAGGTCACTGCGACGAGTAACCACCGAAAGCGTATCCTGAAACAGCAAGGAATAGATACCAAGAAATATTTGAAATGGTATTATGAGGTCGCCACAACTAATTCTCCGAAGTTGGGACATAAGTATCAATTAATACTGCAGATGCGACCCTCTGACTACCTTGAAAAAAACGAGAATTTCCAAATTTACTTGTATCGCAGGATAATAGCTGATAAAACAATACGCCGTAATCGATGTGACATAACAGTGATCAACAAAGTAGAACAAGTCATCTTCCTCGTAGATATCGCTGCATCAAACTCCCTTAATTTACAAACCGCCTGCAACGAGAAAATGGACGTAGACATGGACCTGGCAAATGAGGGAGAGGTTATGATAGCGTAAGTCTGTACCCATCGGTTATAATGGTCACCAGCGGTGTCCCTAAACCATCTCTGAAGTGGCAATACGACGCACAACTGCATCCTTCACTCTGTTAGCAACTGCAGATATCAGTTACTCTGAATCCCTGGTTAAAAGTCTTCGCGTTCTTGCTGAATTTTCTTAAATTAGTCATGAGTTATTGTTATACCGTTATCTTATCAGTGCCTTGCTAAAAAATGAAGGAATAGTAATAGTAATAAATTTAGTGTATATATCGATTCTTCCGCAACTTCTAGATAGAACAGTTACAAATTTAAGGTTGAATAACAAGTACACTGTTTTTGATCTACTGATTTTTGTTTATTTCGAACTAGTTTTTGGTTTGTTACGTCATCTTCAGGAAACAATTGAATAGCGTTTGGAAGGGACACTGGTTCTTAGGTAACCAAACATTGTAGGTGAAGATGCAGTTAGTTCCACAGAGTGTTGTACATCAAACTTGTTTCTTAATGTTGAAATTACGCTTTATACAATGGACAACGTTAAGTACAATAAATAACTAGTCTATACGATAAGGTTAAACCGTTATCACGCTTTTTTGCGATCTTGACACTGGCTAATGTAACAGTCATGTGTTTAACGCTGTAAACTAAACTTTGAGTAACTGACAGTATTACAAAAATCAATTAATTAATATTACAAGTTGTATGGCTATGATGCCACAGCTTGTGAGGTCGTGACGTTGACTGAGAACTATCTAATTGATCGCTAGTAACTTACGTTGAGCAACAAACATGTTTTGCATTGTAAATGATATTTTTATGCAATGGGCAATATTAAACATAGTACATAGTTAAAATATAAATTACTGAAGTACTACGTACAAGTTATACCGTTGAAATTTGTTGGATAACGAATAGGAACTACTTTTATGTTTTAGTTTTGTGTAGCAGCATGTGTCATTGTGGCGGATTGAGCTAAATGTCTGTTTACCTCCTGTGTTTCTAATAGACTTCTAGTAGGTAATTAGACATTTAGTTCAAAACCCCTAGCTGGTTCTAATTGATCAATTACAGCAAAGCGCATCCGCACTTTTAAGCTTTACATGATGCTATCAGCCAGCCACATACCCGCAAAACGCCACAATGATACATGCTGCTACATAAAACTAAAGCAAAAAAGCATTTCCTATTGAATTCCCGACCTACTTCAACAATATAACTTGTAATAGTTCAGTAATATATATTTTAACACTGTACTATGTCTGATACTGTCCATTGCATTAAAATGTCATTTATAATGTAGAACATGTTTGTTGCTCAACATAAGTTGCTAGTGCTCAGATAGTTCTCCGTCAACGTCACGACCTCACAAGCTGTGGCATCATAGTTATATTAACCAGTAATACTGTAAGGTTATGTATTCTGATTAATGTTTGTAATACTGTCTATTGCCTAAAGTTTATTTTACAACGTTTAAGACATGTCTACAGCATCAGCCAATGTCAAAAATGCAAAAAAGTGTTATAACCTTTTAACCTGTAATATTGTCTAGTTTAGTTATTTATTGCGCTTCAAATTCTCCATTGCATAAAGTGTAATTTCAATATTAAGAAACAAGTTTGATGCACAACGCTCTAAGCAAGTGATTGTATCTTCACCTACAATGTTTGGTTACCGAAGGACCAGTGTCCCTTCCATATGCTGAAGATGACCTAACCACAAAAACTAGTTAGAAATATACAAAAACCAGTAGAACAAAAACAGTGTACTTGTTAAGTTTCCAGGAAGTTTCATATCAGCGCACACTCTCCTGCAGAGTGAAAATTTCATTCTGGAAAAAGTACTCATTATTCATCCTTAAATAATTTTGCTGTTTTGGAAATTTATACACTGTCGGAGATAATGAAGGGAAACAAGATAAGATTCTCCACAGTTACAATTACACATTTCTAAAAGGTGTGGATCTGGACAGCATCATGGAAGCACGTGTGTCCAGAAACGATACATTTGCATATTTCGAGGTACGAAGAAGAGATTCACATTTTTACCTCAGGTTCTACTTTTGGTATTTTCCGCGCAATAAACCACAGAAACCGTTCAGTATGAAGGCCACCACGTTCTTTACACAAACTGGTTCTCAGTAGTCAGATCTGACGCTCGTGCTTAGAATAAATGGCTGCAACCAGGCCTCTTCCATCTGAACAAAAATTTCATTACAGTCCTCTTGTAATACCACAAGAAAAAATATCAAGAAACAAAGTGTGGACATTGGTGGCCAAAGGTATGATCCACTTCTACACGTCCACATCTCCTCGTATGCTGCATCTTGACGATCTCTTAAGGGAACTGCAATAGTTGCTGACGCGTCATTGTGCTAAAACTGCAAATTATCAACGAGGCAGTGCACTCTGACAGGTGCAATCAGGCGTTATTCATTACAGTAATGAACGACCTTCATCATCAACTAAATGTCAAATAATCCCACCGACGAACCTAGTGAACTAAGTACATCATATGGCATCAGGTGGTTGTCTCATAGGATTACGTAATGTATGTTACACATTGTATACAAAAACTATCAAAAATGCATCAGTATCACTTTAGTTTCTCTTGTAACTTGGAAACAATGCATCTACTAATTCCCTTACACAACATTTACAACTATGAACTGAGGATTGTGTAACGCCAATTATTTCTTTATGCACCTCCGTAGATGGATGGTGACAACGAGCTTAATGAATTACATCAAACGATACACGATACACGTGAAACGATACACGATACACTGTGTGTACTGAGTGAGTTGTCATGGTATTCGACCATAAATATACGAAAAATTGTTCGTCTGATGTCAAATGATGTACGAATGGCTTGAAGATGTTGGCATTGTAACGGGAAGAAAACTGGACAAATTATTCCCGTTGTCACGCTACACCAGCAGTAGCTCGAAAATATTTCATCGCGTTTCTTAAGAAAATGGTTCAAATGGCTCTGGGCACTATGGGACTTAACATCTCAGGTCATCAGTCCCCTAGAACTTAGAACTACTTAAACCTAACTAACCTAAGGACATCACACACATCCATGCCCGAGGCAGGATTCGAACCTGCGACCGTAGCGGTCGCGCGGTTGTAGACTGAAGCGTCTAGAACCGCTCGGTCACCAACGGCCGGCGTTTCTTAAGACCGGTACCTTACATCACATATCGAACACTGCAGGCTGTGGATTGCTGATGCGTTGAGTTTCAAAAGTAGACGGCTGGAGATGGTGGTGTTCTACAAACTTGAGGGTAGGGTATAAATATTTCGTCTGGTACGCACTGGTTAAGTTTCACCACAACCGAGAGAATGAAGTGCTGTTTTCTTTTTGCTACAAGGGCAATGTACTTGAGGACAATATTATGGAAATGGAAGAGGATGTAGATGAAGATGAAATGGGAGATTTGATACTGTGTGAAGAGTTTGACAGAGCACTGAAAGACCTGAGTCGAAACAAGGCCCCCGGAGTAGACAATGTTCCATTGGAACTACTGACGGCCGTGGGAGAGCCAGTCCTGACAAAACTCTACCATCTGGTGAGCAAGATGTATGAAACAGGCGAAATACCCTCAGACTTCAAGAAGAATATAATAATTCCAATCCCAAAGAAAGCAGGTGTTGACAGATGTGAAAATTATCGAACTATCAGCTTAATAAGTCACAGCTGCAAAATACTAACACGAATTCTTTACAGACGAATGGAAAAACTAGTAGAAGCCAACCTCGGGGAAGATCAGTTTGGATTCCGTAGAAACACAGGAACACGTGAGGCAATACTGACCTTACGACTTATCTTAGAAGAAAGATTAAGGAAAGGCAAACCTACGTTTCTAGCATTTGTAGACTTAGAGAAAGCTTTTGACAATGTTGACTGGAATACTCTCTTTCAAATTCTAAAGGTGGCAGGGGTAAAATACAGGGAGCGAAAGGCTATTTACAATTTGTACAGAAACCAGATGGCAGTTATAAGAGTCGAGGGACATGAAAGGGAAGCAGTGGTTGGGAAGGGAGTAAGACAGGGCTGTAGCCTCTCCCCGATGTTGTTCAATGTGTATATTGAGCAAGCAGTAAAGGAAACAAAAGAAAAATTCGGAGTGGGTATTAAAATTCATGGAGAAGAAATAAAAACTTTGAGGTTCGCCGATGACATTGTAATTCTGTCAGAGACAGCAAAGGACTTGGAAGAGCAGTTGAATGGAATGGACAGTGTCTTGAAAGGAGGATATAAGATGAACATCAACAAAAGCAAAACAAGGATAATGGAATGTAGTCTCATTAAGTCGGGTGATGCTGAGGGAATTAGATTAGGAAATGAGGCACTTAAAGTAGCAAAGGAGTTTTGCTACTTGGGGAGCAAAATAACTGATGATGGTCGACGTAGAGAGGATATAAAATATAGACTGGCAATGGCAAGGAAAGCGTTTCTGAAGAAGAGAAATTTGTTAACATCGAGTATAGATTTAAGTGTCGGGAAGTCGTTTCTGAAAGTATTAGTATGGAGTGTAGCCATGTATGGAAGTGAGACATGGGCGATAAATAGTTTGGACAAGATGAGAAGAGAAACTTTCGAAATGTGGTACTACAGAAGAATGCTGAAGATTAGATGGGTAGATCACATAACTAATGAGAAAGTATTGAATAGGATTGGGGAGAAGAGAAGTTTGTGGCACAACTTGACCAGAAGAAGGGATCGGTTGGTAGGACATGTTCTGAGGCATCAAGGGATCACCAATTTAGTATTGGAGGGCAGCGTGGAGGGTAAAAATCGTAGAGGGAGACCAAGAGATGAATACACTAAGCAGATTCAGAAGGATGTAGGTTGCAGTGGGTACTGGGAGATGAAAAAGCTTGCACAGGATAGAGTAGCATGGAGAGCTGCATCAAACCAGTCTCAGGACTGAAGACCACAACAACAACAACAACAAACTCTTCAGTTCAATCGCACATCTGGTCTGATATCGTACGTTGCTGTTTTGTTCGCAGGTGGCAGTGGGGAACTGTATCGAACTCATACCGGAAGTCAAGGAATACGGAATCAACCTGTATACCGGTATCTATCGCTGAAATGGCATAACGCAGTCATAAACGATATTCCAAAATCCTACAACAGACCGACATTTATGTGCGTCTTTTCTACGACATTTCTTGAAAATGTGAGTGACCTGCGCTTTTCTCCAGTCATTAGGAACGCTTCGCTTCTCTAGTGACGTTACACTATTGCCACTCTTTGTAGAATCGTATTGGTATCCCATTACATCCAGTAAGCTTTCCTCTGTTGAACTATTTCAGTTGCTTTTCTATCCCGTGGTCACTTAGTTCGATATCTGTCAATTTGACGTTCGTGCAACGATTAAAAGGAGGAACCACGATACGCGCTTCCTCAGTGAAACTGCTTTACAAAGAGGCGTCTAGTATTTCTGCTTCTCTACCCTCCTACGTTTCCATATCGTTACAACCACAGAGAGTCTGGAGATGACCTTGATCTGTTTACTGATTTAACGTAATACGAAAACTTCTTAGAATTTTCTGTCAAGTTATCGGATAAAACTCTTCATGCATGACTCTCCTTACGCTGATTTTGGTTCCCTTCAGTTTTTGTTTGTTAGAGAGGAAGCTATTACGAAATGAAAAAAAGCTTCACTGCAAAGTTGAACGAAGCCGAACCTTTACACCGCTAACGAACCGCGGGGTGACTTTTCTGTGACTCACAACTTTACTCGGTGCGTGCCTGTCTAGAACATTTTGTACAATATTCTTGAACTTTGTCAATTGACGCCCAACGTTCCTAGAGATGAATTTTTCATACTGACCACTCCAGTAACCTGAAATCTGTTTCCTGTCGCTCTTACTAGGCAAAAATATCTTCTTTCATTTCTTTAAATTCCTATTTACAGCTGTATTCAGTGATGCTGTAACGGCATTATTACCATTAATTTCTTGCTATACGCTAGCTGACTCTAAAAGTTTGGGACTGTTTCTGACCAGGAGATGTAATACTTGATGTTGCCCTCACAAGTTGGTTCTCAGATTAGCAGCTCAAGATTATTTAGTGATAAGGAATTTAGAACAATTCCTCCTGCTTCTCTGTCCCTTCTACCCACTTTAATCACGTGAGGCTCCCAGTCTGATATTTTGAAATCTTCAGATAGTATTTTAACATGAAGGTGGGGCGAGGAAACTTCTGGCCGGCACTTGACTGTGAATTACAAGATAACCACGTAGATGTAGATGTGAACAACAGCAGTAAATTTATACTAAATCTTCTGAAAATCTCCACTGAAATGTTCCGCCACTACCACTTCTGAGGCAAGGGCTCTATATAATCATCCGAAGACCACTTTTTATTTACTCTTAACATTTATTTTCCTCCAAATAATTTTACGTTCGGAGAATCACCTCGCGTGATATTTTCGAATCTCTTACGGTTACAAACTTACCTCCACGCAAGCGTTCATTCTATCTGTACCCCATACATTCCAGTCGTAATTTAGAATTTCATTACTATGGACATATTCTACCCCCATGAACCATGGACCTTGCCGTTGGTGGGGAGGCTTGCGTGCCTCAGCGACACAGATAGCCGTACCGTAGGTGCAACCGCAACGGAGGGGTATCTGTTGAGAGGCCAGACAAACGTGTGGTTCCTGAAGAGGGGCAGCAGCCTTTTCAGTAGTTGCAAGGGCAACAGTCTGGATGATTGACTGATCTGGCCTTGTAACAATAACCAAAACGGCCTTGCTGTGCTGGTACTGCGAACGGCTGAAAGCAAGGGGAAACTACAGCCGTAATTTTTCCCAAGGCCATGCAGCTTTACTGTATGATTAAATGATGATGGCGTCCTCTTGGGTAAAATATTCCAGAGGTAAAATAGTCCCCCATTCGGATCTCCGGGCGGGGACTACTCAAGAGGATGTCGTTATCAGGAGAAAGAAAACTGGCGTT
Source organism: Schistocerca piceifrons (assembly GCF_021461385.2). Lineage (NCBI taxonomy): Eukaryota > Metazoa > Arthropoda > Insecta > Orthoptera > Acrididae > Schistocerca > Schistocerca piceifrons. The sequence continues at coordinate 730,187,392 of NC_060139.1, read as the reverse complement.
CTACGGACCGGAGCGTGGAATGTCAGATCCATTATTCGGGCAGGTAGATTAGAAAATTTAAAAAGGGAAATGGATAGGTTGAAGTCAGATATAGTGGGAATTAGTGAAGTTCGGTGGCAGGAGGAACAAGACTTTTGGTCAGGTGAATACAGGGTTATAAATACAAAATCAAATAGGGGTAATGCAGGAGTAGGTTTAATAATGAATAAAAAAGTAGGAGCACGAGTAAGCTACTACAAACAGAATAGTGAACGCATTATTGTGGCCACGATAGACACAAAGCCCACGCCTACTACAGTAGTACAAGTTTATATGCCAACTAGTTCTGCAGATGACGAAGAAATTGATGAGATGTATGATACGATAAAAGAAATTATTCAGGTACTGAAGGGAGACGAAAATTTAATAGTAATGGGTGACTGGAATTCGAGAGTAGGAAAAGGGAGAGAAGGAAACATAGTAGGTGAATATGGATTGGGGCTAAGAAATGAAAGAGGAAGCCGCCTGGTAGGACTTTGCACAGAGCATAACTTAATCATAGCTAACACGTGGTTCAAGAATCATGAAAGAAGGTTGTATGCATGGAGATACATGGAGATACTAAAAGGTATCAGATAGATTATATAATGGTAAGACAGAGATTTAGGAACCAGGTTTTAAATTGTAAGACATTTCCAGGGCAGATGTGGACTCTGACCACAATCTATTGGTTTTGAACTGTAGATTAAAACTGAAGAAACTGCAAAAAGGTGGGAATTTAAGGAAATGGGACCTGGATAAACTGACAAAACCAGAAGTTGTACAGAGTTTCAGGGAGAGCATAAGGGAACAATTGACAGGAATGAGGAAAAGAAATACAGTAGAAGAAGAATGGGTAGCTTTGAGGGATGAAATAGGAAAGCAGTAGAGGATCAAATAGGTACAAAGACGAGGGCTAGTAGAAATCCTTGGGTAACAGAAGAAATATTGAATTTAATTGATGACAGGAGGAAATATAAAAACGCAGTAAATGAAGCAGGCAAAAGGGAATACAAACGTCTCAAAATGAGATTGGCAGGAAGTGCAAAATGGCTAAGCAGGGATGGTTAGAGGACAAATGTAAGGATGTAGAGGCTTATCTCACTAGGGGTAAGATAAATACTGCCTACAAGAAAATTAAAGAGACCTTTGGAGAAAAGAGAGCCACTTGTATGAATATCAAGAGCTCAGATGGAAACCCAGTTGTAAGCAAAGAAGGGAAAGCAGAAAGGTGGAAGGAGTATATAGAGGGTCTATACAAGGGCGATGTACTTGAGGACAATATTATGGAAATGGAAGAGGATGTAGATTAAGATGAAATAGGAGATACGATACTGTGTGAAGAGTTTGACAGAGCACTGAATGACCTGAGTCGAAACAAGGCCCCGGGAGTAGACAACATTCCATTGGAACTACTGACGGCCGTGGGAGAGCCAGTCCTGACAAAACTCTACCATCTGGTGAGCAAGATGTATAAGACAGGCGAAATACCCTCAGACTTCAAGAAGAACATAATAATTCCAATCCCAAAGAAAGCAGGTGTTGACAGATGTGAAAATTACCGAACTATCAGTTTAATAAGTCACAGCTGCAAAATACTAACGCGAATTCTTTACAGACGAATGGAAAAACTGGTAGAAGCCGACCTCGGCGAAGATCAGTTTGGATTCCGCAGAAATGTTGGAACACGTGAGGCAATACTGACCCTACATTTCTAGCATTTGTGGACTTAGAGAAAGCGTTTGACGATGTTGACTGGAATACTCTCTTTCAAATTCTAAAGGTGGCAGGGGTAAAATACAGGGAGCGAAAGGCTATTTACAATTTGTACAGAAACCAAATGGCAGTTATAAGAGTCGAGGGGCATGAAAGGGAAGCAGCGGTTGGTAAGAGAGAGACTTTGAGGTTCACCGATGACATTGTAATTCTGTCAGAGACAGCAAAGGACTTGGAAGAATAGTTGAACGGAATGGACAGTGTCTTGAAAGGAGGATATAAGATGAACATCAACAAAAGCAAAACGACGATAATGGAATGTAGTCGAATTAAGTCGGGTGATGCTGAGGGAATTAGATTAGGAAATGAGACACTTAAAGTAGCAAAGGAGTTTTGCTACTTGGGGAGCAAAATAACTGATGATGGTCGACGTAGAGAGGATATAAAATATAGACTGGCAATGGCAAGGAAAGCGTTTCTGAAGAAGAGAAATTTGTTAACATCGAGTATAGATTTAAGTGTCGGGAAGTCGTTTCTGAAAGTATTAGTATGGAGTGTAGCCATGTATGGAAGTGAGACATGGGCGATAAATAGTTTGGACAAGATGAGAAGAGAAACTTTCGAAATGTGGTACTACAGAAGAATGCTGAAGATTAGATGGGTAGATCACATAACTAATGAGGAGGTATTGAATTGAATTGGGGAGAAGAGAAGTTTGTGGCACAACTTGACAAGAAGAAAGGACCGGTTAGTAGGACATGTTCTGAGGCATCAAGGGATCACAAATTTAGCATTGGAGGGCAGCGTGGAGGGTAAAAATTGTAGAGGGAGACCAAGAGATGAATACACTAAGCAGATTCAGAAGGATGTAGGTTGCAGTAAGTACTGGGAGATGAAGAAGCTTGCACAGGATAGAGTAGCATGGAGAGCTGCATCAAACCAGTCTCAGGACTGAAGACAACAACAACAACAACGTGGATATATTTATCTTTCTACCGCTAGTGCCTTGTGAGTACTGGTCACTGTGGCCGATCGGTTCTAGAAACTTCAGTCCGGAACCACGCGACTGCTATGCACGCAGGTTCGAATCCTGCCTCGGGCATGGATGTGGGTGATGTCCTTAGGTTAGTTAGGTTTACGTCGTTCCAAGTTCTAGGGGACTGATGACCTCAGATGTTAAGTCCGATAGTGCTCAGAGCCAGTTGAACTATTTTAACTATGTTGGTACTGATTTCGTTTATAAGCGAGACTAGTTCGGAGACCTTTACACAGACATTCTCACAGTTACCTGATACTGTATCAACACTTTCTTTCTCCGATCTGCCGCGACTAATGCCACTCTCTTTAATTAATAAAAAGGATTGCATTCTTCCTTGTCTGAAATGAGAATGTATCTAATCGAGCCTGCGGAGGGATTTCTCTGTCCTAAAAACATCGATTTGTGCTAACAACACGTTCTCCGCTACCCTAGCGTACCTGAACTGTAGAGGAAGGCATCAATAGTCATAAGGCTATGATAGCATTAATGGCTACGGGTATTAAGAATGGTAAGGAAATATTCTTACTTATCAAGCGTTTCAGTGATGCAGAATGTGTATCTGAATAGTCAACATTAAATATTTATTGATGAGGACGATGACGTGATAAACAAATAGACAAAAATTCAAAAGCATCGTTCAGTACACGTTAGATAAGAACGTTCCGGGAGGTTTTTAAGGGATGTGAAATGAATGAACGAATTTAATGACGTGAGAGAAGAGCTTGTGAAAGCCTATTAGGTCATACCGCTGAACAGTTGTGAGTGTCGCAGGCGTAGTTGGGCAGACCGGCCGGAAGAGTGTGTAATTGGAGCGGGCAGTGGCGCCAGCAGCGGCGGCTGGGCAGCCACTTGCTGGCTGCACGTGGGCCCCGGGGGAGCGGCGTGTTGCTGGCGGCGGCGGTGCCTCAAATATTCAGCAGGCCGGCCTCGGCCCGCGTATAAAAAGCCGCGCCGCGGGCCTCCGACGAGTGCCGCCTCTGGGCCCCGCATCGGTGGGGGATGCTGCGACTTCACGGCAGCGGAAAGTCGTGTTCTACTTCATGCTGTGTGTTCTACGAGGCCTCACGAATTATACTTTCTAAGAAAACTTATAAACCGTCTGAAAAGCCTTGAGCAAAATAACTCTAGCTTCCAGTTACGAAGAGTGGTTTATTTTCCAATGATTATTCGGTAATGTATTTCTCGCTCTCGTCAAGTGCAAAGGGACTGATATGTGGTTCAAAGTCTAATGACGTCAGTGCTGCTCAGCACTTTGCAATATAGAGCTGTAAGTGGGCTTCTTCTGTGTTGGCAGCGCTGTGTAGCGCTTTGCATTGGATATGTCTGCGATTTCTTTGTAAGGGACTCTGTGGCTGGTTGGAGTCGTTGTTGGAAGTTAATCGCCAGCAGTGATGGAAGTACTGTTGGTCAGTTGGAGGTGAACGGCCAGCAGTGATGGATGTTAGATGTGTGCAGTTAGCATTGACGGAGGGTAGAGGTCTGAAGTGTTAGCGTAGGCTAACGATCTGTACATTCTCGACTTGGAGATTGAATATTATTCATGATTATATACCTTTGTACTAGATGTCAATGACAATTTATGTTTGTGTCTGAACTGGATGTCACATTATTAAGGTAAAAAATACATTGTTTGGTTTGATACAAAATATTTCCTTTTCTAACCACATGCCTATTAGTAGTTAGTGGCTTTAGTAGGTAGAATCTTTTATTTAGCTGGCAGTATTGACGCTCGCTGTATTGCAGTAGTTCGCGCAATGAAGATTATTGTGAGGTAAGTGCTTAATGAAATGTATAAGTTATTGTTAAGATTTCTTTTTACTCAGGGCCACGCTTTTGAATTAATTATTTGAAGTCAGGTTATTCTTTTTTCGCAGGCAGATTGCGTTGCGCTAGAATATTGTGCGTCAATGTTGACATGATAAGGAAAAGTAAAGAGAAAGTAGGTTCACTTGCATTCGATTTCACTCAGCAGTTTAAGTAAAATATTTAATAAAGAAGTTTAAAAGCTTCACTGTGCACCCTTGAACCCTGCAGTGTCAGATCCCCTGTTTGTGCGGTGCCCTAAGCAACCATCTTTATAGAGGATGATTTCCGAAGCTTTAATTTCAGGCGTTACAAAACCTGACTCTGTGAATGATTATAGAGGTATGCTCCAGTGCAAGAAAGAATGAGGATGTACTTCGTCCAATCACATTAACGTGACCACCGCCTGTTTTCGAAGTCAATGTCATTAACCACTGACAGATGACAGGTGGCAGCACTACCAGTGGAGGGTATAAAAATCGTGTCGGGGAACACGAAAAGCAGCAGTTGTTGTCACAATGTGAAAATGGAGCGATTTATTTGACGTACTAAAGGGCATGGACATTGGCTTTCGGATCAAGAGTGAAAGAATTTCCGAAACGGCTAAGTGTGTGAACTGTTAGCGTGCCGCCGTTGTTAAAGTATACCGTGCATGGAAAACTGGCTCCATCCAAAACCGGCGCCGAAGCAACTGTGGTGCTCCACGAGACACAGATGACAGGGGTGAGCGACGGCTGCGGAGATGTATACAGGCTAATAAACATGCAACTGTTGCCCAACTGACCGCCCAAATGAACCAAGGGGCTACCAATAGTGTCTCCTCAACGACTATTCAGCGAACGTTGCTGCAAATGTGCCTCCGCTCCAGGTACCTGGTTTATGCATCCTTGCTGACTGCTATTCATCGGCGACGATGGCTGGAGTTTCCACGTCAGTGACGCTATTGGACGTCAACTGAGTGGCGGCAGGGGCCCTTTTAGATCCATGACGTTCTACGCTCCATCAGACAGACACTCTGCGACAATCGTCGGAAGAGTCCAGGCTGGAGGAGACAGAATTATGGTCTGGGGAATGGTTCATTGTATTTCCAGGATTACCTCGTCGTTCTGGATGACACAACGAATCAACACAAGGGGTTGACATGGTACCCAATGATAGATGCGTTGTCCTTGGGCACCTTGTCCACCCCTGCATGCAGTTTGTTTTTCCTCGGTACGATGTCATCTACCAGCAGGACACTACAACGCGTCACACAGCTCGCAATGTACTGTACGTGAGTGGTTCGAAAGGCACCAGGATGAGTTTACCGGTCTGCCCTCGAGAATCTGTGAGAGAACCTCTATCGGAATGGTCACAGCATGGCAGCGCGGCTTCTGTGTCATCGAACAAAATTATATGATTGTATTATATTTAACTTTTCAGTATTTTATAAATGAGGCGTTGAGAATAAGGTCCTCAACCACAGTGTCGTCGATTTAGAGGCTCTAGCATGTATGCTTCTCGCATCGATTCATTTTATGGTGTACCAGCTTTACGAGTACTGTACCATACACTCTATATATGAGCATTTGCGAAAAGCTGTCTCACTGAATTCTCTTATATTCAATACCTTAAGAGTCAAAGCACAAATTTTCATTGCTATAGGAACGCTTAACGGTTACACTGACGCCCATTCCTCCATAAAAGCTGGATGCTATTGAATGAATGCCCCACCACAAAACCACGTTCCGTGGTTATAGCAATCCAATCCGTAAAATGGACACTGAGGATTTCAGAAACCTTAAGAGTGGTACCAACGTCACCACCAAACTCAAAGTGAATGTTTTTGGCAACAGTGTGTGTTTCGGAAGTTTTACAAAGATGACCTTTTTAATTTGCTGCCATGAACTGATGTTTAAAGTAACATACCAGGGGACGTTTAATAAGTAATGCCCTACATAAAAAACTATTAATATACATAGAAAATCGTCTTTGTTAGTGCTTCATATTTGATATTTTTTTTGTGCGCCGGTGAAGTTTCGAACAGTTCTGGCAGAGGGTCGTTCAATAAGTAATGCCCCACATAAAAAACCATTAATATACATAGACAAACGTCTTTGTTGGTGCTTCATATTTGATATTTTTTCTGTGCGCCGGTGAAGTTTCGAACAGTTCTGGCAGACGGTAGAGGCACAGTACAACGTCAGAATGGCGACTACATACGACTCTCGTTACAAGCAGCGTGCTGTTATTGAATTCTTGTGTGCAGAGAAAGAAACCGTGGCGAACATCCATAAACGTTTGTGTGCAGTGTATGGCGATGCTTGTAGTTAAGAGGATTACAGATGGGATGGGTAAAGAAAGAGCCACAGAAAATGCAGAAGCAGAGTTTCATGATAAGCCACGATCGGGGCGTCTTCCCACAGCTATTTCTCCAGACATGCTGAATCGTGCGGATGCCATTATTCGTGCCGACCGGCGCATCACAACTCGGCAACTGGCTCTACAGTTGTCGATCAGCATTGGAAGTGCGTCTGCAGTGATCGAGAATCGGATATTGAAAGAGGTGCTCACGATGGGTTCCACGAATGTTCACAGCGGGTCACAAGATTCAAAGAAATGGCATTTCATCTGTTGGAGCGTTTTGAGACCGACGTAGAGGCTTTTCCGTCACGGATTGTTACGTTGGACGAAAGCTGGGTTCACCACTTTGCACCGGAAACAAAAAGGCAGTCCATGCCTCGGCATCATCCTCATTCACCACAAAGGAGAAAGTCAAGACAAAACCCTCTGCCGGAAAAGTCATGGTGGCAGTCTTCTGGGACTGTGATGGCGTCATTCTTGTGGATGTAATGCGAAGAGGGTCAACCATCAATTCAGAGGCATATGTGAAGACTCTGAATACTCAAGAACCGTTTCCGACGTGTTCGACCGGACAAGAATCCAGCAGAAATCTTGTTCCAACACGACAATTTACTCCCGCACACAAGTCTGAGAACCCAAACTGGGCTGGACATCATTGCCTCACCCACGCTACAGTCTAGACCTGGCACCCTCGGACTTCCATCTCCTCGGGCCACTTAAAGATTCTCTAGGGGGAACATAGTTTGAAGATAACGAAAATGTCAGTCATGGAGTGAAAACATGACTATGCCTACAGGACAAGAGCTTTTACCAGCAGGGGTTACATGCTCTTCCACGACGTTGGTATAGGCCATAGAACCTGATGGAGACTGAGCAGAAAAGTAGGACATCGACGAGACATGTTGATGTATATTGCCACCAAATTCTGACTCTTAACAATAAATACGTTCTGAGAAAAAAATGTGGGCCATTACTTACTGAACGACCCTCATAGTCTTCATTGCAGTTGAGAGAGGCCACAATTTTCTTCATCTCACATCGAGGGAGACTACAGTTTGTCATTTCCCCACAGTTTGTAGATGTCTTGCAAGATCTAGTGCCCAAATATGTGAAACGCAAATATCAAACTTGAAAGAAAAACACTTAACAAAACTACTAGATTTTGTGCTTAAATTGAACAGACAGTTTTATCTGAACCTCAAGCTAGAAAAAGTGCTTTATGAAAGCGATTGTCATGAGGACCATGAAGTGTTGGGATAGGTTGCAACAATGTGATTAGTGCAGTTACTATCCGTTTTTGTGTTCTGATTCTAGTTTCATATAAATTGCAAATTACACAATAGTCAAAAAGACACTATTGCCACTACCCTACATGTGAAAATTTCATGATTTAAAATGAATAATAGTAATTCTAAATGTTAACAAAAATTTCATAATATAAAAAGGGCGCATGAATTTCGTATATGAAGTATAGGACGTTGAGGCTTGATTAAAAAACAAGTCAAATCTAGGAGACAGGTAATTTGCATGCAAATTTCAAATTTAATTTTCACAATTATCTATTTTTCTCAAACCTTTGCTGCTGTGTTTTGAGCCCTTACAGTTCTCATTGCGTCATATACATTATGTTAGTTTGATATCTAGGGACAGATATCCAAGGATAACAGCTTTAACAAAATATAGCTTCGAAACGGACATTCGAATACAATGCTTGCGAGAAATATCACGAGAAATGGATCACATAACATATTTTACACAAAGCACACGGAAATTTATTCATAGGTAGGAAATTAGAGGACATTTTAATTCATATCGCTGCAAGACCATCATTCGCCCTCCTACATCCTTAGTTAACTAATAAAAATTGAACGCTTATCTACCCAGAGCGTTTTCACCATAAGATGGAATAAAATGGTTGTTGTACTGACAAGTATATTGGCTCAATATGGAGGCAGAGAAACAACTCACAATATTTGTCATATCTTAGTGTCCGATAATATTACTGGAAAATCTAAATAAAACCAGTTCTTGTTAATAGGGCCAAATTAATAAAGAAAGAGCAAGAAAATTTTTAGAATGGGAACAAAGTGATTGGGCATACTTGTGCCAAGTTCTTTGCAGAAGACTTCGCGATTGCGCCCTTTGTAAGCAACAGCACAACTGATGCGAGGTATGAAGAGCGGACTACCTACAAATGTACGTCAGGAATGTGCCCTGAACTGAAGAGCGCCCATTCATATAAAACGTGTAGAACTAGTAACACGACCTAACAGCAGAATGTATGAAACATACCTAGGCATGAAACGCTTATTAGTACAAAGATAAAATGGGCATAACGAAAGGAAAGGAATTTACGTGAAACTGAATATTTGCGACAAATATCTGACTTTGTATGAAAAACGTGTTGCTTGTAGCACCGTAGAACTTGTAGCACTGCAGCGTGCGATGGGCATGTGTACCTACACTTATTAGAGCATACAAATGTAAGATGTAAAATAATCAGCTTTTTCAAATAGAGAAACTGCGACACTGTCAACTGTATCAAATTCCGGTACCTAACTTTTGTACTGAAAAAATGAAGCATAGTAACGCATATACTCTGAAGCACGAAAGAAACTGGCGCAGGCAATACTGAAGTATGCAAACAGGCAGAATACGGCACTGCTGTCGGCAGTGTGTATATAAGACAACAAGTGTCTGGTGCAGTTGCTGGAACGTTTATTGCTGCTGTAATGGCAGGTTATGAAGATTTAAGTGAGTTTGAACGTGGTGTTATAGTCGGCGCACGAGCGATGGGACACAGCATCTCCGAGGTAGCGATGAAGAGGGGATTCTCCCGTACGACCATTTCACGACTCTACCACGAATATCAGGAATGAGTAAAACATCAAATCTCTGAAATTTCTGCTGCCTGAAAAAGATCCTCCAAGAAAGAGACCAAAGACGACAAGAGAATCATTCAACGTAACAGAAGAGCAATCCTTCCGCCAGTTGCTGCAGATTTAAATTCTGGGCCACCAACAAGTGTCAACGTGGGAATCATTCAACAAAACATCATCGATATGGGCTTTCAAAGCCGAAGGCCCATTCCTGTGTCCTTGATGACTGCACGATACAAAGCTTTACGCCTCGCCTGGGCCCTTCAGCTCCGACATTGGACTGTTGATCACTGAAAATGTGTTTCCTGGTCAGACGAGTCTCGTTTCAAATTGTATCGAGCGGATGAACGTGTACGGATATGGAGACAACCTCATGAATCCATGGTCCCTGCATTTCAGCAGCAGACTTTTTAAGTTGGTGGAGGCTCTGTAATGGTGTGGGGCGTGTGCATTTGGAGTGATATGGGACCCTTGACACGTCTAGATACGTCTCTGACAGATGACACGAACGTAAGCATCCTGCCTGATCACCTGCATCCATTCATGTCCATTGTGCATTCCGACGGACTTGGGCAATTCCAGCGGGACAATGCGACACCCCACAGGTCCAGAATTGCTACAGAGTGGCTCCAGGAACACACTTCTTTATTGTGCATGTTTGGGATGCCTTGCAATGTGCTGTTCAGAAGAGATCTCCAACCCCCTCGTACTCTTACGGATCTAAGGACAGTCCTCCAGGATTCATGGTGCTAATTCCCTCCAACACTAGTTCAGACATAGTTGAGTCTATGTCACGTCGTGTTGCGGCACTTCTGTGTGATCGTGGTGGCTTACACTTAGTCAGGTGTACCATTTTCTTTGGCTCTTCAGTGTGTACTGTTAACAGTGATTGGTTCTAATTTTGAGATTAATGGTGGAAAAGATTCTCAGAATTCACTCCCATTATTGAACATTACTGTAGGCAAGATGTACGCTCTGCAACACTATTTTCAGACTGCGAGAAAGTGCCATGGGGCTTTCTTCGGCTTAAAAAATGCACGGACACTTGCCAGCTTCGGAACCAGGTGGGTACTGTGTCTGGGCAGCAGGGTGAGCCTTTCGTTTGCCCGATCGACTAAAAGTTTCAAAATACACTTCTTTAAAAAATCTTACATCATTACCTACCAACCTACTCTCATTCTGACTGTGAACGAAATTTGAGCTTATCTGGTGACGGAATAAAAAAATGCATTTTGCTCTTGTTTGAAAACTGAAGATTTGCACAGATGTGATTCCCAGCTGATTTCATATTAAATTAAAATGCTCGTTTAGTACTTACACAAAGGTGTCGATTGTTGTTTTACTTACAATCATGTTAACTGAGCGAGTGATAACTGCATGAATGAAACACAATTAGGAGGAGACTTCGAAAAGTAAATTACACGTTATCATGGCAGGCATCTTGCTTTTCTCAACATAGCCACCAAGTCTCTGTAAACATCGGCCGAAAATTCTTACAATCGTCCAATTTCTCGACGATACTCGTAGAAATCCACTCCTTGATGACAGAGCCATTCGAAAACCGCTTTTTGAACGTCCTGGCTGCCGGAAAATGTCTTTCCCCGCATATGTTCTTCCAGTTTTCCGTAAAGAAGGAAATTCCATGGTGGAAGATCCGGACTGTATGTCGAATGAGCAACATCTATATGTGTGTGGCCTTGGTCAAATTATTTGCATAATTTCACTACTGGTCGACATGACATTTACTGTATATCACCAGAATTTCGCCGTGAATCAGTGTGAAATTTAGATGTTTTACCCACAAGGATCCCGCGTACTTCAGCTTCGGAGTACGTTTCCAGTCGCCACGCCGTTTCACTCGTACACGGTGATGCAGGTGTTATACGTACCGCAGCAGGTCTGTGTCTGCAGGACGCGCGGAACATGTACTCTATTCTGACAACGCACCGCTCTTGTTGCGTTATGGTCTTGTTGCGCAAGCGTTCACCAAGTGCATGCAAAGCCGCAGCAGGGTGACATTTCTTATTCACAGATTTGTAGTTGTACGCAGTTGCTTGTAAAGTTTTCCCTTATTATCCTCTCGCTGTGTTTTATTTTGGTTCTGACGTGCGGGCTGTGTAGAGAGCGTGCTCAAAAACTTTATTGGTAGGATTATATACCCCCAGATTCAGAAAAGGTCTGTTACGATCGCAGGGTGACACACTAGTCGTTGAAATGGAACAAAGGCTACGTTTAATTTATCGGCTCCACAACACATCCATGAAGACAATTATTAACTTTCTTTAATGACCGTATCTCACTACGAGACAGGAAGCCCTACGTAATACAAACCATAAAGCACTCCGTCTTCAGGCCACGAGTGGCCTACTGGGACCATCTGACCGCCGTGTCATCCTCAGTGGAGGATGGGGATAGGAGGGGCGTGGGGTCAGCACACCGCTCTCCCGGTCGTTATGATGGTATTCTTGACCGAAGCCGCTACTATTCGGTCGAGTAGTCCTCAATTGGCATCACAAGGCTGAGTGCACCCCGAAAAATGGCAACAGCGCATGGCGGCCTGGATGGTCACCCATCCAAGTGCCGACCACGCCCGACGGCGCTTAACTTCGGCGATCTCACGGGAACCGGTGTAGCCACTGTGGCAAGGCCGTTGCCACGGAATACAAACCATACTACACAGTAAAAGGCGTCCGCACCGCCACATACTCTCATGCATACTACTGCGCGACACTCGCCTCACGTTGTCGCATGCCAAACTAGGACCACTGTTGATGTCAGAAACAAAAAGCAACGCACTCCCATATCGACACAACAGTGTATAATGCACAAAACCCACATACACCGGCGTATCATTCAGTAAACTGATACTGAATTGGCCTACTTGAGGTACACACATATCTCAAATGCTCTACGCTAAATTGCATACTTCTTGACATTTGCGACGGCTTCGATCCAGGAAACACTCCCCCCAAAAGTGCAGGAAGAGAAGGGAAGAACGCGGCAATGTCGCTTTGTGGGACACCTTAGCTCTACAAGGCAAGAGCGTAGTACGATGTAAAAATGCAAGTGTAGGTTTACTTGTCATTAAATCACTACGAATCTGCCTACACTACGGAGCGAATAGTGAGCGGAAATAAATGCTACATTTTAATATAACACCTCTTTTCGGAAAGGCAGCTGTATATCGTCAGCAAAGACTGTGGTCTTGTTTACAATTTTATATTTTGTTTTAATGTCACGTTTCTGGCGAACTAAGACATCTTCAGATGTACGAGTAATATGGAGAGGGAATGGTCGCTGTCACCGGCATCAGTTGCTCATTATTAGTACACAACTAAGTGCCACAGCCGACATGGTGTCAGCGCAACCATGTCGATCTCTCCTCCACTATTCAGTTGAACAACGCTATTTCAGCCCAGGGCTAAAATGAAGGTTAGTGTCTAGAGCGCTGTTTGTTTAAGGAACAATTCTAAACATATTAATGATACTTCTTTCATGCCGCGGTAACTGCACCAAGAAAAGCCCACATCAATCTCCATCTGTAAAAAGGAGGAATAAAACACCAAAATGTTTACCACCTTTATTCGCAAGTATTACATTTTTTTTACACTGAACAGCTGCATGTGGAACCATTATTAGTCAGACTAATAGAACTATTTTTGTAGTGCCCCTGCCCACTATAGTACATTAGTACCGTTTACGACCGCTGTGCAGAACACCAACTGGAGAAATCAGCAATTGCGGAGCACAGCCTCACGAACAAACATAAAATACTGTTCGAGGAAAGAAAAAATACGTCCAATGCCTCCAAATACTGGGATTCTGTTATTAAGAAGGCTGTTGAGTTAAGAATGAGCGAGAAGAACTTTAACCGTGATAGTGGATACCATCTGAGCGGTGCATGGAAACGAGTGCTCGATGCAGAGAAGCAGCAGAGACGTTCCTTCCAAGGTTTACGTTCCCACGGAAGCGGTGGCGCCACCAGCGCACACATTGACACCGTCTGCGACAGCAGTACGTAATCGCCGACCAACCACATGCAGACCAATCAGAAGCCATCCACGGGCTACAAAAGACCACCCAGCAGCAGTGAAGACAGTCAGTTACTCCTGACGATGACGATGGAGGCTATCGGAGAAAGCTTGAGATTTTATCCCGAATTGACGCGGCAAGAAAACCGAGAATGTTCTAATTTTCAGTGTCAATTTTCTGTGGGCATAAGCCATTCTGCTACAGTCTGGAACCGCGCGACCGCTATGGTCGCAGGTTCGAATCCTGCCTTGGGCATGGATGTGTGTGATGTCCTTAGGTTAGTTAGGTTTAAGTAGTTCTAACTTCTAGGGGACTGATGACCTCAGAAGTTAAGTCCCATAGTGCTCAGAGCCATTTGAACCATAACCCATTCTATTTAGGAGGAAATATAGCGCCTTAAGACGGCAGAATCACGTAAACAACTCCGCGAGCGAGCTGCGCGGCGAGGACGTACACAAGACGTCCGTGCCGCTAGCGTTCCGTAAGGCGACGCCATCGAGGACACAGAGGACAGCACGACCGAAGGGACCTATCTCTGGCATGCTCCCCGTGAGACCCACATTTCCAACTTACTGTCCACACACTATTTTTTTAGTGCCCCTGCCCACTATATACATTACTCGCGCAATCAATCTACCGATTCCCGTAAGAGTTTGTGCAGTGTTAGTGCAGCCGCATTGAAGAAGATCATTGGCCGGTAAGCCTTATCCATATGAAGATGGTATCTGTATCGCGATCTGCAAGATCACCAATACCGGTAGATTGATTGCAGCGAGTAATTAATATAGTGGGCACGGGCACTACTAATGTAGTGTGTGGACAGTAAGTTGGAATTGTGGGTCTCACGGGGAGCGTGCCAGAGATAAGTCTCTGCAGTCGCATTATCCTCTGTGTCCTCGATGGCTCAGTCAGATAGAGCGTCCGCCATGTACGCAGGAGATCGCGGGTTCGAGTCCCCGTCAGGGCACACATTTTCTACTGTCCCCGTTGATATTTACCAACGCCCGTAAGCAGCTAATAATCTGGATTTCATTGTAATTCCAAACAGTTAAGGTCATTCTCCCCGAGGACAGAAGCAGTGTACCCAATCTGTCTGCATATGCAGTAAATTCTGTCTATAAGTGTGAAAAAGTGTTCCAAATGTTTGCATAGCGTGTATATGAGGCGGAAGATGGAAAGCAGCCCGTTATTCACCTGCAGTAGTGGGACGTTGGAATACGCCTTAAAGCCACATCCAGGCTGGCTGGCACACCGACTCCTCGTCATTAATCCGTCGGGTGGATTCGATCCGGGCCCTGCAAACCTCCCCGTACCGGAAGCACGCATGTTGCTTAGAAAAAAAATGCTCTCTTTCCTTTCACTGGGACGTACAATAACAGATAACAAATGTATAGGGAAAAATAAGACCTTCAAACGATAAATACCGTCCCCACGTGTCACAGCCATTAGTGAAGAAATGTCTAAGTATTGTGCTTTCTTCCTGCAGCAAGCAATGGCATGATCCAATCACAATCTGTTGTATTTGTCTAGTACCAGCTGTGGAAGGAGCAGTACAGTCACAGTCAAGAAGAGGAACTTGAGGTCGTTTGATCCTCAGAGCTAATACTCGATTGAATCTGCCAAGCGGGTTACTTTGAAATTATCAAAACTGTATACGAAAGGCGTTGGAACGAATATTTTATAGCTAATTTAATAAATGCATATACTTTCAGTGAAACATTTGCTTTATTTTCCTAACTTACCGTAAATTGATCGTGGCTTTCCTTACGACCTTTGTACTTAGAGATTGTTCTATCACCTCCAAGATTAAAGCGCTGCCCAGTTAAGTCGTTCTAATTTCCCATCTCTGAGATTTAAAAGGTTGTGAATTCTGAATTCAATACGTGATTAATTGACCACACGTGTTACATGTAACATATTCGCTAGAATAATTAATCGTACTAAACCGTGTTGGTTTTTAGCCCGTCGGCAAAAAGCCAGACGGGAATCCATTGCAAGTATGATAATTTCTACCCGATTTTAAATGTATGTACATCAGCGTTGAATCCTATTATCGCTATACAAGCTAAAAAAATATCTGGAATACATTGACAATGAGAGAACCACTCCGCTATGGTCGTTTGAGAGTTTCATAGCGTACACACGTACTTTTTTTTTGATCTATTAGTCTGACTAATACTTTCGGAACACGTACTTCAGATGGTTAATTTCGGACTTCAAGTGGTCGTCGTCAGAAACAATTTTTGCTCTATATACAAAGGTGTTCAAAACAGCTCTCTTCTGAGCAGAATGATGGAAACTCTGTGCGTTACGGTATAAATCGGTATGCGTCGGCTTACGGTACACAGTGTGGCCGAGACACTCGTCCGCCTGTCATTGTACTAAAACGTCTAAGAATGGCAGCCTTCCTTCCTTCTCCATCTCGACAGTGAACCGGATGTTCGGAAGTATGCTGTTCATGTGTTCCATAAATTGTTCGAGAGCTTCTTCGCCGTGTGGTCAGACCATAAATGTATCGTCAACATAACGATAATATAAGGATTTACGGAGGGGAACCGAATTTAATGCACGTTCCGCAAAATTCTCCATAAAAACGTTAGCCAGTGATGGAGACAACGGAGAGTCCATCGCCATACCATCCGTCATTTCATAAAATTTATTACCATACAAGAAGTAGGTGGTCGTCATCACATGCCGGAACAACTTTACAGTTTCAGGAGGAAAAAGATCCGCCAGCGTTTTCGAAGTGTCCTCCACAGGAACTTTTTTAACAGCAATACCACATCCAGGCTGTCTAAAATGTCATTTGTATCAATTCTAATCTGTTTGATTTTCTCAATGAACATCTGGGAGTTTTTGATGTGATGCTGACACCAGCCGACTATGGGAGTCATCAACTTTGTTAGATATTTGGCCAGCTTGTAGATAGGAGAACCATTTGCAGTGATAACACGTCTAAAGAGTACATTATCCTTATGGACCTACAAGTTGGCGAAGTAGGCTGTTGAAATAAGAATTAGCGATAAGAACTTTAACCGTGATAGCGGATACTATCTGAGCTGTGCATGGGAACGAGCGCTCGATGCAGAGAAGCAGCAGAGACGTTCCTTCCAAGGTTTACGTTCCCACGGAAGCGGTGGCGCCACCAGCGCACACATTAACACCGTTTGCGACAGCAGTACGTAATCGCCGACCAACCACAAGCGGACCAATCAGAAGCCATCCACGGGCTACAAAAGACCACCCCAGCAGCAGTGAAGACAGTCAGTTGCTCCTCACGATGACGATGGAGGCTATCGTCGAAAGCTTGAGATTTTATCCCGAATTGACGCGGCAAAAAAACCGAGAATGTTTTACATGCAAGTGCCGTCCCGAAAGACTTCGTTATCACTGAAGATCAGCTTTGTGACAAAATTCTAAGTGCAACTCGAAGTGCTCTTAAGTTCCGTCACTCTGGTGGCCACATCGGTGACATATCTGTGGAACATGCAGGACTTAGACTGCGGACGATACGTGTATTGGAACTCCCTTTCGAGGTGCCTTTAGAGGTAGTCGTATCTGCATTCCGTCCATATGGAAAGGTGCTTAGTCATACAGCTGAAAAGTGGGTTTACTTCACTACATACCCGGTTATCAATGGAGTACGACAGATCCGAGTAGAGGTAACCAAACATGTACCGTCCTACTTGTATAATGGCGGCTGCCGTGCAATTATAATTTATGATTGCCAGCCGAAGACATGCTCAGGATATGGTAAAGAAGGACACCTGCATTCCAGTTGTCTGCAACGCAGAATCACACAGTTACCGCCTGGGGACCTGCAGGCCACGACCTCTCCGACGACGCTACCGCTGACGTTTGTCGAAGTTCTCCATAACGACCCCCGACCACGATCACCACTGGCTCCTATTACAGCCGCATCGTCGTCTCCGGTAATGCCACAGGCTGCTGCGGAGCTGCGGACGCACCGACGCCCTTGCCTCCTCCTCCCGACATGTGCAGTGGTGAGGGCAGGGGATGGCCCTTGACTCCATTGTTGTGCCTACCGATGCTTTTGTGCCTAACCCTCCGGACCCCCAGGTGTCTTCTGACACTGAAGATCACTTGCTCAAGCAACGCTCGCCGAAGGGACGTCGGAAACGGCGGATCGCCCCGTCCGACACCTGCAGAATGCATTCTCAAGACGATGAGGATCACAACTATCAAGATGTTGCCCCGATGGACAATTCCGTGGTGGAAGCACCAGTCTGACCCCGTTCGGAGGTACAACCATCTTTGCCTACACCAGGCGCTGTACCTATGGACGTTGAACAGCAGCTGAGCCAACACCACTTTTCCACC
Organism: Schistocerca piceifrons; assembly: GCF_021461385.2. Taxonomy (NCBI): domain Eukaryota; kingdom Metazoa; phylum Arthropoda; class Insecta; order Orthoptera; family Acrididae; genus Schistocerca; species Schistocerca piceifrons. The sequence goes on along the minus strand of NC_060139.1, from coordinate 730,169,221 downwards.
CGCCGACGCGACGCCACCTTCGGACACCGCAGGTACTCAATTGGACGCACACCATCCATACGGCTTTGAGTGGTCTAACGATGTAGACGACGAAGCATCTACCGTTGAGACAGCAGCGAATGCTGCTGCTCCAACTCACGACTGCTAATCGTCAGGGTTACTGGATGGGAATGTGCAGCCTGTTGGGACAACTTTCTTGCTAGCTGCTGCTCTTCATGCCTCCATGAGCGTCCCAGTAACCCGAGTTCCGTGACAAGCGTAAGGAATTGGCTCCATCAATGTCACCACCATTGGCACCTCTGTGAAACTACGATTGCTCCGTGAAATGTTGAGAGCGTCGGACCGCAATTTTGCCCTTCGGCAGGAAGTTCGCCTGGCGACGTTTCCTAATATCTCTGGCTATATTTCTTACCTCACGCCGTGTGCTGACGGTGGCTGTGGGACAGCTGTTCTTTTAAAGGAAGGCAGTGACGCAGACGACGTGATTTACCTACCATCGGCTAGGGTCTTGCTGTGACTTTCCACAGTGTCCGAATCATCAACGTTTACGCTCTCTCGGGCATGGCCAAGCGACGGGAACGGTTGCCATTCTTTTCAGAACAGGTCGCTCCTTTGTTTGTAGGCCGGTACGACCATATTATTCTTGACGGCGACTGCAATTGTGTGTTATCTCAGAAGGACCAACATCCCCATTTCACCACAAGCCAGGAACTCAAGCCGCTCGTATATGAACTGAACCTCAGTGATACCGGGGACCTCATGCACGGTGATCGACCAGGAAATACGCACGTCACCAGCCATTCAGCAAGTCGTCTTGGCCGTGTCTACGTTTCCCAAGAAATCGTGACTGCCACGCTTGACGCTGAGTTATGGCCTACCGCCTTCTCCGACCATATCGCCTACATTTGCACTGTTTCGCTCCAGAGGCAGAAGGTGTGGTGCGGTCGAGGCCTTTAGAAGCTGAATGTCGCCCATCTCAAGGATCCGGAATGTAGGCAGGTCGTAGAGACGACGTGGAACACCTGTGTGAGACGCATTCCATTGTATCCTTCAACACTCCAGTGGTGGATCGACTGGACCAAGCCTTCTTAAATCGTTCGGTGATGAATTACGGTAGCGACAAAATGCTGTGACAACGACATACCATGGAATACTATTTCACAATTCTCTGGGAACTCTCAAACCATGCTCCGTTTATTCAACGACAGGTTGAAATTCAACGGTTAAGGCGAAGATAAAATCTCTTACGCGTCACTGCCTTGACGATACAATAGTACGCGCAAGATGTCACGATTGTGTACTAGGAGAATCCCCGTCCATACATCATATTATTCGAGAGAAGCAGCGGTGTCGGAGAAAGCTGGCCAGCGCCCTAGACACACCAGATGGTCGCCGATTGACGTCCCAGAATGACATCGTAAAAGCCCTTGTGGATGACTACATCCAGTTCTATGCAGCAGAGGACCAGAAGATGGCGGTAATGACTGATATCCTCCGTTCCTTGACAGGTACACTTGACGGGGCTCCTGCGGAGATTCTCACAGCGACAATTACGGCTGATAACGTCGCCTATGCTCTTCATAATGGTGCGGCGAACAAAGCCCCAGGTCCCGACGGGTTTCCGCTGGAGTTTTACCGCTCATTCGACGACATCATGGGTTCACGCTGGACTGTTATGTATGAAGAACTGATGAACCATTACCTTCTCCTCCCATCCGAATTCGTAGAAGGCTTGCTTACCCCGGTCCCCAAGCCATCGGGAGGTCGGCGACTTGGACATTATTGACCGTTGACCATGTTAAATTGTGACTTCAAGATTTTTGCCCGGATTCTTGCCGCTTGCCTTTCTGAGCGTGATCCCTCAAGTCATTTCTCTCGATCAAACGTGCTTTGGTGGTGACAGTAGCATTCAGACGGCACACAGAGGTTACCGTGGCGTCATAGCCCTGGACACGACCTGCTGCAGTCGCGGTGCCTTAGTGACAGTGGACTTCGACCACGTCTTTGATAGAATGATTCATGACTTTCTAGAGAACGTACTCCGACGGATGGCCTTTCCCCACAGGTTTATAAACATTGTCTTTCGGCTCTTCCGAGGTACCGCGTCGCGAGTGCTGGTCAATGGCAGTGTGGCGGGCCCTATTAATGTCATGCGGTCGGTCCGTCGAGTATGTCCACTGCCGATGATTCTTTTCGCCATCGCCCTTGAGCCATTGTTACACGATTTGAGGAGCCGGCTGACAGGGATAACAATGGGGGGGAATGTTTTCATCCGCCGCGCCTATGCAGATGACGTGGTGTTTTTGGTTCTATAGGAGGATGAAGTGCGAGAGGCACTGGCATGGATCAACCAGTACGGGACTGCTGCGGGCAGCCGTGTGAATTTGACGAAATCTAGTGCTGTGCCCGCCTGTAGAGGATTTCCAGCAGACAGTGTGGATCCATGCCATTAGTGGACAAGCTCAAATGCTTGGGGATCACCTTCAAGCGTGATATACCGCGCACGACCTCATTTAACTATAAACGCCTGCTTCAAGCTATCCGCACGAACGTTCGTGGCAACCTCCTGAGAGCATTGAAACATGTTACAAAGGTTGGATTTTGTTAACACTCATCTAGTCTCGTGACTACCCCATTTAGCAGAGATTTTACCGATGCCAAAGGCAATGGAACACAGACATCAGGCAGCGTTCAGCTACTTTGTAAGCGCGGGTCTTATCTTCAAAGTCCGTTACGACACGCTGACACTTCCTCCTCGAGATGGCGGCGTCGGTCTTGTCAACGTCCAAGAGAGAGCAGCTGCCTTTTATATAAGTACGATCGTTAAATCGTGGACCCGTCACCGATTATTGGGAAGCCTGACTGACAAACTGGCACCCGTTGCAGTATCCCATATTTCTTCATCTCTCTCACATGTCAGGACCTTTTTTCATCGAATACAGTTACGTCCATGCCGCTTGCCTAGTACCAGGAACCTTACGGCATGTGATGTTTACCGCCTAATGATGAGAAATCATACTCGGAATGTTGTGGAAAGCCGAAATCCTACGATCACATGGCCCGTGGTTTGGCGTTCTGTTCACCACATCTTATTCTACACGAGTGCTCTCGTGCGACCTGGCATCTGGTCGTTAATGGAAAATAGATGACACAACTACGTCTGCATGCAATAATCTAATGTGTGTGAAATCTTATGGGACTTAGCTGCTAAGGTCATCAGTCGCTAAGCTTACACACTACTTAACTGAAATTATCCTAAGGACAAACACACACACACCCATGGCGGAGGGAGGACTCGAACCTCCGCCGGGACTACCCGCACAGTCCATGACTGCAGCACCCAGACCGCTCGGCTAATCCCGCGTGGCTGCATGTCATAAAATGACAGATTCGCCGCTGTGTCCTCGTTGTCACACGCTTGATACGGACGAACATCGACTGATGTATGGATCTTCTGCAGGGTTGTGGCAGTTGATACAGAAGATGCTTGCCTTTCTTCTACGTACTGCCCTCCTCCCCCCCCCCCCCCATGCCATTACACCGAAATCACTTCTGTTCCCAGATGAGACATATTTCCCACATACAAAGACCAAAGCTGTGATCTGGATAAAAGGCCTCTCGATCTCTCATTTATTCCATGAAGGTGATAAGAGTGTTCTTGATTTTTGGACGTTCTGCAAGATCGCTTTACTTTTCTCGTACACCATCCGCGATACCGTCAGTACTATGCCAACTTTTCGGGTAGTGCCTTCTTTGACCCCCTGCACAGTTGTGGTGTCCCAGGTATGAGTAGGTGATTTCAGTGCGATTGTGTAATACCAGGACTCTTTCCAATGTTCCGGCAAGATGCAATGTTCTTCGTGAAGACGTGCCTGGAACATGCCTGACTGCTTTGGGACTCAGTGTGCGTCTACCCACACGTTGGCGGGACGTGGACGTCATTTTGTTTGTCCTGCCAGGAGTGCATTTTCATTGATTTCTTTAATTCACTTTATATTTTGTTTATTATTGGTGGTAATTACAAAAAAAAATGTTTCAAATGGCTCTGAGCACTATGGGACTTAACTTCTGAGGTCATCAGTCCCCTAGAACGTAGAACTACTTAAACCTAACTAACCTAAGGACATAACACACATTCATGCCTGAGGCAGGATTCGAACCTGCGACCGTAGCTGTCGCGCGGTTCCAGACTGTAGCGCCTAGAACCGCTCGGCCACTCCAGCCGGCGGTGGTAATTACACATCATTCTTTTTCTCCTGGAGGATGTCCTATGTGATCTCAACAAATATAAGGAAAAAATAAAAATAAATTAGCATGATACATTATCAAAAAAAACTTGATATCGAGAAAGTATACTTATCTACATTTTCAAGAATTTTTTTATGATGAAGACCGCCATTTATTTTAAAACATCAGAGATTTTTATTTGCTCTGTCATTATCTAAGACATTAAAAAAGAAAAACGGAAAAAAAGAAAATAAAGTTCAAATCCATCCACCTCTCATTAATTTTGTTTTGTATTTCTTATTTCTGTGAAGTTCTTGAAACTTCTTATGTAGGTAAAGGTGTAGGGGAAATAAAAAAAAAACTAAAAAATGGTAAGGCACAAAAAAGAAGTAACGTGCTTGCCTACCAGATGCAAGTTGCTTTCGTTCTCCTTACGAGATTCCCTGAAAGCCAGATATTAAGTTCTTTTGTAGCAGAGCTACAAGTACGAAAAAGAAAAAAAATATGGTAAGGCAACCACTCGCGAAAAAAAGAAAGCGTATAACACCGGAAAAAAAATTTAAAAAATGGTAAGGTGACCGCTAGCGATACGTTGGTAATCCGGGTTCTAGTCCCGGTGCGGCACTAATTTTCACTGCCGTGATTCCATAAAAAAGTGGCTCAGTTTGACAGCGTTTGCCGTGTAAGCAGGAGATCCCGGGTTCGAGTCCTGGTCGGGGCACACATTTTCAACTGTCCCAGTTGATATTTATCAATGCCTGTAAGCAGCTAATGGTGTGGATTTCATTGTAATTTCATTCTTGGTGAGCTGCAACATCACCAATGGTATCTGTTCTTTCGGTCATGTACCATCTTCATATTAACTATTTGCTGTCCTTAAACGCTTACTCAGCATCAGCAACTATCTTGGAGACTCCTTTTGATAAAAATATCTCTGTATACTGCATTGGTATATAGATATGCAATAATTTTGTCAGAATGTGTACTCCGCATCTCTTTTGCACACCCCAAGCTGTTGGAATTTTAACATGGCGCCAACGTCTCTGCCATACGAAAATTAACCTTCAGCCATACATGTCCTAAAAATGGAATGTTGAGTGAGAGCCTGCGTGGGTCAGATATTTCAGTATCTTCCTTTCTATTACGTTTTATTTAACCAAAATTTTTAATCGTACATATCTTCTTTCACATATATTTTTTTTCTTTACATGCGTTTGTGTAATTGTTCAGTTTGTTTCTTAGATCTATCTGTGTCTCATTATGTACAAAGTATCAAATCGATGTTCGTAAACTGCAATGTACGGCTAAAAAGACGACAGGTCTTATAAACAAAGCAAATAAATAAACAAAAACAAATCACTACAAAATATTGTAGACCGTCGCCATTGCAATTCACAATGGAGCTCCAAGTGCCAGAAGGACGAACAAGATATTACACTACATAGGCAAAAGCCTGTTTATGCGTATTTTTTGCGATCGAAAGACTCAACTAACAGCGCATGTGTTCCACTTTTGTTGTGTTATAATTTTTTAGTTTTCTGTATAACTTTGCGCTAATTTCTAATGGACTGAGGGCCGAATTTGTTTTCAGTCTTCCTGATACGTGCTCAACAACGGCCAATCTTTTGGGGCGATTGGAGTCTAGGAATAGCTCACAAACTGTTGCCACAGCATGATAAACCTAAGGTAGAGACAAAGCTCCTGACAATCGCCAAATTCGTACAGATTTTTATTGTCACTGCGACTCACTGGTGAAAGCACTGCTCGCCGAGAATCTGTCACGTTTCTCTGAATGCCCACTGTGTACCACCGTGACCCTTCATTCCATTAATCGTTCTGCTAGTGCTCCACGGACCAATAACAGAATTGGTAGAACCCGTTAGAATTGAAATCACACATTGTCTAATGATCGGTGGCGACAGCTACATAGAATTACTGTGAAAATCGTGTTCTGTTTTCTTTGAACAGATAGTTCCGTCGGTGACGTCGACACCTGTCCTAGTGGGTTGGCGCAGTGGTTAGTACACTGGACTCGCGTGCGGAATGACGAATGTCCAAATTCCCATCAGTCCATCCAGATTTCCCTCAGTCGCTCCAGGCAAATTTCGGTACGGTTTCTTTTTTTTCCTTCCCCGTTCATACGAAATCTGAGCTTGTGATCCGTTCTGCGTCTGCACTGACATCGCTCTCGACTGGGTGCTAAACTCTAATGTTCCTTCCTTCAATACGTGATCTATAACTGAACTCCGCAGTAGCTAATGAGGGTTCCTGGCAGCTGATCTCTATAGATCGTCTTGCGGTTTGGCTATACCTCTTAGTCAGTCTCTACTACAGCCAGGTTGGACTTCAGTGAAACACTAACGCTTCAAGTTTACATTAGAATCTCAACTTTTTGAAGTAAGCACTTAATTCCTTAAAATATTCTTGACGCTCTGTGAGAAGTTGTGGGTCGCTGCAAACATGTCTTGCTTGAAATAGTTCCGTTGATTCCATTGACTCATCGTGACAGAAAAGATACCCATGTTGCCGATACAATGTGCTCCCATTTACGTTCTCCGATGGCACACAGTGCGAATTCAGTGAGGATTTTTTCGCAACTACCAGGAAATTTCTAAGTACGGCTTTCGGCAAAACTTGTGCTCATCTCCAATGTTAAAGCGTCCAGTTTGCGCAAGGTATTATGTACAGAATTAATTGGGTTAGAAAAGAGGAATGAGCTGACAACTGCATGTTAAATTCTTAAGTGGAGTAAAATCGACAACAAACCAACTCCGGCAACGATAGTTCAAGTAGACACGCCGACGTTGCAAGGTGAAGGTGGAGAGAGAGAGAGAGAGAGAGAGAGAAAGTATACGATAACACTGAAAGGGTAACACAGTACGTAAAGGGAATGAAAATCTAATAGTCATGAGGGACTGGAATACAGTTGTAGAGGAAGGAATAGAAGGAAAGGTTACAGGAGAATATGGCCTTGACACAAGGAGTGAGAGAGGAGAAAGGCTAATTGACTTCTGTAATAAATTTCAGCTAGTAATAGCGAATACTGTGTTCAAGAATCACAAGAGGAATAGTTACACTTGGAAAAGGCTGGGTGATACAGGAAGATTTCAGTTGGATTATATTATGGTCAGGCAGAGATTTCGAAATCAGACACTGGTTTTTAAGGCATACTGGCGTCAGATACAGACTCAGATCACAATTTAGTAGTGATGAAGAGTTGGCCGAAGTCTAAGGGGAGATGTGATGGAAAATGTAAACATTTGTTTAAAAAACTATTACAGCCGTATTTATTAATGTACAAATATAAAAATTGCATGTGTAAAGCAAAAGAGCTGTCTTTTAACGAAAAAATATAATAAAATATGCAGTATTAATATTTTGGCAGAAATTTGAACTTTTAGTTCTTTTATTGTCTTTTTTATAAAAAGCCATAACTCAAATTCTAATACTGCAATTAATTTGAAAATTTTATTGTAGCGTCCTGAGAACTGCAGTTATTAATTTATGGTACAAATTGTAACCTTAACACAGTTTTTAATTTTGCGTTTCCCAAATTAACTTTTTTTCTACATACAATCATCTAAAAATCAAAATGTAATTGCAGGATCTCGTATTTTTCAGTTCCAGGTAGACAGCAACACGTTGCGAACAGTTCCTGAAAATTTCATAGAATTAGCGCATATACATTTGAGAAAAGACTTCTAATAACGTAAAAAAAATGTAAAACAGAGAAAATGGGGTTCAAAGATTTTCTTCTCGTACTTCTACATATAATAAGCTTACCATCATCCTTACTGATACTCCTCATCCTCCAGATTTCTCTTCTCTCCTCTTCTAATCGGCCTGGCCTGTATTTGCGGGTAAGACACTGATCTGTTATCTTTCTTGACCCTGCTCTCGTCGATGGTGTAAAATGCATTTGTTGTAAGCACAGCAGGATCTACACCAACTCTCTTCAACACTTCGATTCTCCCATTATTTCAATTATTGTAACATAATACTGCAGCCGGCCGAAGTGGCCGTGCGGTTAAAGGCGCTGCAGTCTGGAACCGCAAGACCGCTACGGTCGCAGGTTCGAATCCTGCCTCGGGCATGGATGTTTGTGATGTCCTTAGGTTAGTTAGGTTTAACTAGTTCTAAGTTCTAGGGGACTAATGACCTCAGCAGTTGAGTCCCATAGTGCTCAGAGCCATAATACTGCAGCATAGACACCTATTTTGAGTACTTCAAGTCAACAGAATGTCCTTTTGGAGTATCTAATCCAAATTAAACTATTGAGGCTTTTATTTGCATTTTGTGTCTTTCCGGGAAGACACTTCCTCAATAAATCAGGGTTTGCAAGAAACCTGAATGTGGGCTTAATTGCATTCATAACAGGTCCTGGTAATGAGTGTTTATGTGAATACGTCACTTTTCTGTTGTTGATCTTACATCAATAGTCTTTCAGACACAGACTGTGCATTGGTGTTTGGTTAGTGGATAGTTTGTGGAAGAAAACTGCCCGCACAGCACGCCTCGTTGCCTTTAAATTATGTGTGTTTTTCCTGATAGCTCCCCCATAAAGTACGTGGGTGAGTCAAATGAAAACCTTAAATTTGTAATAACAAATCGAAATTTCGCGCCGTTATCCTGTAAGTTGGTAAGCGTGCTACAAACAGCGTGCAGAATGACCTGTAGGTGGCTGCATAGTGCAGATGCACACATACCGTCGCAGTATCAATATAAAGATGGCCGTCCCACTTGCGACTTGCACCGGGGAAGAACAGCGTTCTGTTATTCGGTTTTTGCGTAGTGAAAGTGTGAAAGCTATTGGAATTCATCGACGAATGAAGGTTCAGTACGGTGATGCATGTTTGTCACAGCAGTAAGTCTACGAATGGCGATTTCAATGGAGGATGCTCCTCGTCCAGGTCAGGCACAACGAGTTGTGACTCCACAGAACATTGCAGCAGTTGAAGCCATAGTGAAGGAAACCTGCCGAGTGACACTGAATGACATTGCAGCATGTTTACAGATTAGTCATGGATCAGCACACCACATTGTGCGCGATGTGCTCCAGTTTCACAAAGTGTCTGCAAGATGGGTGCCACGGCAGCTGACTCCTGAAATGAGTGAACGACGTGTTGATGCTTGTGAAGAACTTCTTCGGCGCTTTGCACGAGGAGGTGGTGGCTTTATTGCAAGTTTCTGGAGACGAAACCTGGGTTCACTTCCATCAACCGGAAACGAAGAGAGCGAGCAAGGAATGGCGCCATTCTTCATCACCAAAACCAAAGAAGTTTCGAACATAACCATTAACAGGGAAGGTTACACTGACTCTCTTTTGGGACGAAAAAGGCGTAATTTTGGAACATTACATGCCTAGAGGGACCACTAGCACCAGTGCATCATACACAGATCTCCTAAAAAATCATCTCCGGCCTGCAATCAAATCAAAGCGACGTGGATTGCTGTCAGCAGGTGTCCTTTTGCAACATGACAATGCAAGGCCCCACACTGCCCGTACAACAGTTGCAACAATCACAGCCCTGCATTTTCAGTGTCTTCCTCATCCACCATACTCACCAGACCAAGTGATTTCCATATGTTTGGACCACTCAAAGACGAAATAGAAGGAAAGAAGTTCCGTTCTGATGAAGAGGTACGCCACGCGGTGCATGAGTGGTTGAGCGGACTGCCAAAAGAATTTTTTTCTAAAGGAATTTATGCACTTTGTAAGCACTGGAGGACTTGCATTGAGCGTGGGGAAGGTTATGTTGAAAAGTGATACAGCTTTGTACCACTTCTGCACGGTAAATAATATTTAAAAATATTTAAGTTTTCATTTGACTCACCCTCGTAACTGAAGAGAATCAGTTTCTTTCAGAGTACGCCCGCCTTTTCCTCCTAGTGGATTTCCTTCCTCAAGTATTTCACCATTCTTCTCTTTCAGCAAGAGACGAAGCCTACCACCAAGCCTCTTTTGGGTGTGACCAACACATTCCAAATGTTCTATCGTTGTACTGTTCGGATTTTTATCTGTTACATCTTTGAACGGAGAGGAGTCCCCATCACTAAGGTATTTAGCATACCTAATACCATACTGTTCCTCAGATTTGGAGAACAACATCCTCACAACTGCATCAGTCTCCATGCCCCCCCCCCCCCCAATTTTTAGAGCATGCAGCTGCATTCTTTTCTTGCCACAGTTTCTAACTGTCTTCATTGTTGGACATTTTCCTTGTTGCACAGTGGTGGAGGTACTTAGACATAACTTCTTCATCTAAAATTTTGCCTGAGTTAATACTAATAACAGATGCAACTCCATACAGATATGTGTGACCCCTTCTCATCCAGGTCCCATCTACAGACACACACAGCTCAGTAACATTTGTAGGAGATTCATTGTCATGAATATCTACCCCAGGATCTATTTCTTTTTGGTTTATTTCCCACCAATTCCTCCACTGCTTTCTTCATAGAAACTTCAACAGTACCGCATACAGCATCAGAAATTTCTTTATTTATTTTTTCCATCCTTGCACAAGGTGGAGCCATGTTCAGAAAATCACACAATAAATTACCTCCTTCCCTGCCCTGTCCAAGGTATCTCAGAGCATATGCTAACTTAAATTTCTTTCATAGGTACCAGTGATAGGTTTTTGGAGGAGGAAAATGAAAATTCATAACCAGACGAATTACAAATTAATTTAAAATCACAAGCTATTCCCACTCTTCTTTCTTCAACAAACAATCATGCATTCCGTATTTTTACAGGTAACACATGAACATGAAAACCCTATAGCGTGGCAGAGAAGCTCTAAATCAATAAGTCTGAATCCAGTGGAAACCATATCAACATCATTCATGCACCTGTACAATTCTCCTGTCCCAAGTTTCGATGCTGATGATAAGAGCTTATGTTCTTCATTTTGAGCTGCTTCCTCTTTCTTGTTGGTAAACTGATTTCCATAAAACCTCCGTTTCCAAACACTGTTTTTCAACCACACATTATGCATAAATCTTGACTACCACGTAAAGGTTTGCGAATTCAACGTTCCACTTACTAATATGTGTCAGTATTGTCAAAACGTAAATAAACCACATGCAACAAAGTTTTCAGGCAAAGATATAGATGTCAGCCAGAGATATAGATGTCAGCCAAAGATATCTAAAGAAAATAGAATTCACACTGACAAAAATTCCGCTGAAACAAGCAGTTTCCCAAATGTCGGTAAAGGTGGGAGTGACCGCCAGTCCAGAGTCAATAAGTTTAACAATTTAAAAGCCTTTCCGAAGCTGCTAACACGATATAATTCACACCCAACATAGATTAAACTGTGCAGCTAAAGAAAATAATATTTTTGAAAAATCGATTTTTTGGACCAAAATCCATTACATCCACCCTTAAGAGATTAGTCAGGAAGAATCAGTACGCAAATAAGTGGGATACAGGAGTACTAAGGAAAGACGAGATACTCTTGAAACTCTCTAAGGATATACACTCCTGGAAATGGAAAAAAGAACACATTGACACCGGTGTGTCAGACCCACCATACTTGCTCCGGACACTGCGAGAGGGCTGTACAAGCAATGATCACACGCACGGCACAGCGGACACACCAGGAACCGCGGTGTTGGCCGTCGAATGGCGCTAGCTGCGCAGCATTTGTGCACCGCCGCCGTCAGTGTCAGCCAGTTTGCCGTGGCATACGGAGTTCCATCGCAGTCTTTAACACTAGTAGCATGCCGCGACAGCGTGGACGTGAACCGTATGTGCAGTTGACGGACTTTGAGCGAGGGCGTATAGTGGGCATGCGGGAGGCCGGGTGGACGTACCGCCGAATTGCTCAACACGTGGGGCGTGAGGTCTCCACAGTACATCGATGTTGTCGCCAGTGGTCGGCGGAAGGTGCACGTGCCCGTCGACCTGGGACCGGACCGCAGCGACGCACGGATGCACGCCAAGACCGTAGGATCCTACGCAGTGCCGTATGGGACCGCACCGCCACTTCCCAGCAAATTAGGGACACTGTTGCTCCTGGGGTATCGGCGAGGACCATTCGCAACCGTCTCCATGAAGCTGGGCTACGGTCCCGCACACCGTTAGGCCGTCTTCCGCTCACGCCCCAACATCGTGCAGCCCGCCTCCAGTGGTGTCGCGACAGGCGTGAATGGAGGGACGAATGGAGACGTGTCGTCTTCAGCGATGAGAGTCGCTTCTGCCTTGGTGCCAATGATGGTCGTATGCGTGTTTGGCGCCGTGCAGGTGAGCGCCACAATCAGGACTGCATACGACCGAGGCACACAGGGCCAACACCCGGCATCATGGTGCGGGGAGCGATCTCCTACACTGGCCGTACACCACTGGTGATCGTCGAGGGGACACTGAATAGTGCACGGTACATCCAAACCGTCATCGAACCCATCGTTCTACCATTCCTAGACCGGCAAGGGAACTTGCTGTTCCAACAGGAGAATGCACGTCCGCATGTATCCCGTGCCACCCAACGTGCTCTAGAAGGTGTAAGTCAACTACCCTGGCCAGCAAGATCTCCGGATCTGTCCCCCATTGAGAATGTTTGGGACTGGATGAAGCGTCGTCTCACGCTGTCTGCACGTCCAGCACGAACGCTGGTCCAACTGAGGCGCCAGGTGGAAATGGCATGGCAAGCCGTTCCACAGGACTACATCCAGCATCTCTACGATCGTCTCCATGGGAGAATAGCAGCCTGCATTGCTGCGAAAGGTGGATATACACTGTACTAGTGCCGACATTGTGCATGCTCTGTTGCCTGTGTCTATGTGCCTGTGGTTCTGTCAGTGTGATCATGTGATGTATCTGACCCCAGGAATGTGTCAATAAAGTTTCCCCTTCCTGGGACAATGAATTCACGGTGTTCTTATTTCAATTTCCAGGAGTGTAGATACTGGATATAGGTAAGGAATAGCTCAGTAGGCAGTACAGTTGAAGAGGGATGGACATCTCTGAAAAGGGCAGTCACAGAAGTTGGAAAGAAGAACGCAGGCACAAAGAAGGTAACTGCGAAGAAACCATGGGTAACAGAAGAAATACTTCAGTTGATCGATGAAAGAAGAAAGTACAAAAATGTTCAGGGAAATTCAGGAATACAGAAATACAAGTTGCTGAGGAGTGAAGTAAATAGGAAGTGCAGAAAAGCTAAGACGAAATACTTGCATGAGAAATCTGAAGAAATGGAAAACGAAATGATTGGCAGAAGGACTGATTCAGCAGACAGGAAAGTCAAAACATCTTCTGTTGAAATTAAAGGCAACGGTGGCAGCATTAAGAGTGCAATGGAATTTCCATTGTTAAATTCAGAGAAGAGACCGGTTTGGTGGAAAGAGTACATTGAAGACTCTATGAAGGGAAAGATTTGTCTGATGTGATAGAAGAAGAAACATGAGTCCATTTAGAAGAGACAGGGGATCCAGTATTAGAATCAGGCAAGAGAGTTTTAGAGGACTTAAGATCAAATTAGGCAGAAGGGATTCCGTCTAAATTTCTAAAATAACGACTATTCAAGTTGATGTGTAGAAGGTATGAGTCTGCTGACTTACCATCTGACTTGCGGAAAAATATCATCCACACTAATCCGAAGACTGCAAGAGCTGACAAGTGCGAGAACTATCGCACAATCAGCTTAACAGCTCATGCATCCAAGTTACTTACTAGAATAATTTACCCAAGAATGGAAAAGAAAATTGAGGATAAGGTAGATGGCGATCAGTTTTTTGGAAAGATAAAGGCACCAGAGAGGCAGTTCAGACGTTGCGGTTGATAATGGAAGCAAGATTAAAAAAAAATCAAGACATATTAATAGGATTTGTCGACCTGGATAAAGTTTTTGAAGATGTAAAATGGTACAAGATGTTCGAAATTTTGAGAAAAATAGGGGTAAACTATATTCAGAGACGGGTAATACACAATATGTACAAGACAAACAGGGAATAATAAGAGTGGACAATAAAGAACGAAGTGCTCGGATTACAAAGGGTGTAAGACAGGGATGTAGTCTTTCACCCCTGCTGTTCAATCTGTACATCGAAGAAGCAATGATGGAAATAGAAAAAAGGTTGAAGAGTGGAGTTAAAATTCAAAGTGAAAGGATATCAATGATGAGATTAGCTGATGACATTGTTATCCTTCTAATGAGTACAGAATATGGACTGAGAGTAAATCGAAGAAAGACGAAAGTAATGAGAAACAGCAGAAATGAGAATAGCGAGAAACGTAATATCAGGATCGAAGGTAACGAAGTAGATGCAGTTAAGGAATTCTGCTACCTAGGCAGCAAAATAAAGCAATAACGGACGGCGCGAAGAGGATATCATATACAGCCTAGCACTGGTAAAAGGGGCATCCCTGGACAAGAGCAGTCTACTAGTATCAAACATGGACCTTCATTTGGGGAAGAAATTTCTGAGAATGTCCGTTGGGAACACAGAATTGTAAGGTAGTGAAACATAGACTGTTGGAAAACCGGAACAGAAGAGGTTAGAAGCATTTGAGATGTGGTGCTACAGACGAATGTTGAAAATTGAGTGGACTAATAGGGTAAGGAATGGGAGGTTCTGTGCAGAATCGGAGAGGAAAGGACTATGTGGAAAACACTGACAGGGAGGACAGGATGATAGGACATCTGTTAAGACGTAAGGGAATTTCTTCCGTGGTACTAGAGAGTCAAAACTGTAGAGGGAGACAGAGATTGGAATACATCCAGCAACTAATTTTGGACGTAGGCAGGAAGTGCTACTCTGAGATGAAGAGGTTGGCACAGGAGAGGAATCCGCGGCGGGCCGCATCAAACCAGTCAGAAGACTGAGTACTAAAAAAGAAAAAGTATAATTGAGGTTTCATTGTCTGGCATGTTTTAATCTACTTATTTCAGTTCTCAATTTTATAACTATTTTACTTAACATTAGAATAACGATATTCAGACGAAGCACTTCATGCGCCTCTGGTTTCTGCGAAAAGTACGCTGCGAAGTGAAATGATTTGGGCTGTGTAGTCTCTTTTCTACTACTTTTATGCAATCGTTGCACTTTATACCACCCCCTACCCATACTTTCAGATATTTAATGGACGTAACTGTTCCCAGTGATTATTCGACAATAGTGTTTCCATACATGGTTTCATTCTCTTTGACATATTGGGTCATGGGACGCACGGGCGCAAGTGAGTTAACACTCTAAGGAAAAAAATAAAATAAAAAACACGCACCACGAAGGAGTTATGCAAATTGATAGTTGGTCACAAATTGTCATTAATACAGGTTGTGGGACATCAACCCAACTGTGCCGGCCATGCAGCTTAACAACCAGGAGTGGATGGTCCGACTGCCATTTCATTTCGTACCAAGACTATTTATTTATTTATTTCATTAGCAGTACATAGTAACTCACCGCCTTGAAATGTAAGATTAGTCGGATGCTTCTGAATCCAACTGCAAAAACTTCTCAGTATTACAGTGTTATTGGTATGCAGTTGTTAATGCTTTTTTTAAATAATACAAAGAACATAATATAAAAATTTCTCTCAGATTACAGCGAATTGAGTGTTTAACAGTTGTTAAAATGATTCTATACAATTTGTTTCTGCCTATCTGACGATAATATAATTTATACATGCAAATGTTAAAGAAAAAGAAAAAGAAAAATGTAATACAATGAGCGTAGTGGAATAAATTTGCAATATGTAGAGGGAAGTGACATACCGTATTTGGATGTGTAATATAGCCTATGTAGCTTGTTAATTGGTAATGTCCTATTTCTACCTATTTCAGGTGAGAAGACACGGTAGAACCTCGAGCTATTCTCATCTGAAATGGTTTGTGCCTATGTATGTTTACTGTGTTTGTGTGTGTTGGTATATTACTGGGAGTGTTGCAAGACAAGACATTACATGATACTCAGCAGCTGTTTGTTGTCCTATTGATGGTAGTTGCGGTATATTCCATGTGATACCATAGATACAAACACCTGGTATAATACAGATTAAATACTGACTGAGCATTTGATACATGGAATACATGAATTTTAGCTTTACATGTGAAATACACTTACGTTTGTAAATTTTTTAGTAGAAAAAGGATGTAGTTCATTGCTACTTGAGTGCATTTTTCCAACAGGACTCCTTTGGATGCCATCCGCGGCACACATAGAGGAGAGCGGTACGTCGAAATATTCTACGCCCTGGTTTTTCGTCCTTCATGGCAGGCCATCCTTGGATTACAATTCAGCGAGATAATGCGCGCCCATACACGGTGAGAGTTTCTAATATTTGTCTTCGTGCTTGCCAAATCCTACCTTGGCAAGCAAGGTAGCCGGATCTCTCCCGAACTGAGAACGTTTGGAGTGTTACGGCAGGTCCCTTCAGCCACACCGGGATTTTGAGGATCTAACGCTCCAGTTGGACACAGTTTGGCGCAGTATATCCCAGGATGACATCCATCACCCCTAACGATCCATGCCAAGCCGAATAACGACTTGCATAAGGGCCAGAGGTGGACCAAAGAGTTATAGATTTGGTCAGTTTGTGAAGCTGTTACTCTTGAACAAGACATGCTATTTTCTGAAATTGTAATCATTTGTTTGTCTATACATGTACATCACATCTACCGACTGTTTATAGTGCGTCGTTTTTTTTCTTGGCGTGTATGTCCGTTTAGGAATATTAATTTAGTGGCTAAGCACTTGGAGACGAAGTAACAAATGTAGGTAAAGTAGGTAAGGTGTAAACGAAAGAATACTTACGATATAAGTTCACCTTCACGACAGGGAAATGTGCAGTCTAGACTCTGGTATACTGGTAAACACAGTAACGACTTTTAAGCCATGGCAGAACAATGAGAGTGTGTTTCGCCCTACTGGTCCTGCACTAAATTGGCTGGGAAGACGCCGTGTTCGTCGCTGTCATTTCTTTCCCGAAAGCAATGACTGAAAATGGAGCAGTGCGCGAGACGAGACAAGGGCCTGGCGCCCCCAGAGAGCGTGCGGCGGAGTTGGCTTTCCGGACAGGCAGCCCGGCGGCAGCGCCTGTGTGTGTGGCGGGAGCGGGCGGAGAATGCGCAGCGGCACGAGTTGCTGGCGGGAGGAGCTAATTAGCCCAGCCTCTCCCCCAGTCAGCCCACCTCTGGTGGATGGAAACTTTACATTTCACTGGTTCACGAATTCTTAGAAATTCAGCAGATTTCAGCGTCCTTAGTAACAGCCGTGAACGGTATTTCTAAATTTGGGTTACATCCTTTGAGGGCTAATAGTGGCAGTCTGAATATATATCATAAAATAGAAACTGTTGTCTGGAAACCTAAAATATTTGCGCTATATCAGTAAATAAGTACAAATATATTTCACTCTGGGTGAAATAGCTATGATAGGTGACTGAGGCGGTGGGAATTATTACATTTTTAACAAACTGCTTAATGTGACAACGGAGCCCAATGCAAAGGGAGAAACTGAACGTGCAATTTTCACATGATTCACCACAAATAGGTTTCTCTTTTTCCACCGGTGGTCCCCGACACATTCCATAACCACAGTAGTTGCTATGACCGTTGTAATCACAAAAATGGTTCAAATGCCTCTGAGCAGTATGGGACTTAACATCTGAGGTCATCAGTCCCCTAGACTTAGAACTACTTAAACCTAACTAACCTAAGGACATCACACACATCCATGCCCGAGGCAGGATTCGAACCTGCGACCGTATCAGCAGGGCCGTTTAGGGACGGAAGCGCCTAGAACCGCTCGACCACAGCGGCCAGCTTGTAATCACAGTAATGTCTGTAGTGTAACACAATAATAACGAAAGCCTAACTAAATTTCTATTAATTTTTATTCAACAGGCATGGGTGAATGGAATGTGTTTGCTTTACATGATTATTCCTATAGAAGTGGTGCGTTCGTACACAGCAGTTCCGATTCAAAATCATATTTACTCGTCAATCATTACGAGCAATCTAAGTGTGTAATGGAAATTCAGAAGCACCTTTCTTATTTTAGTATCTCATAAGTGCGACAGGACGTCAGCATCCCTACCGCAATTTATCGGACCATATGATTCATAAAATTTAAATTAATAACGTACGGTAAAGCTAGGATGTATTAGATGACGATGAGTTTGGTTTTAGGAAAGATAAAGGCATCAGAGAGGCAATTCCGACGTTGCGGTTGATAATGGAAGCAAGACTAAAGAAAAATCAAGACACGTTCATAGGATTTGTTGACCTGAAAAAGCGTTCGACAGTGTAAAATGGTGCGAGATGTTCGAAATTCTGAGAAAAATAGGGGTAAGCTATAGGGAGAGACGGGTAATATACAATATGTACAAGAGTCAAAAGGGAATAATAAGAGAGAACGACCAAGAACGAAGTGCTCAGATTAAAAAGGGTTTAAGACAAGGATGTCGTCTTTAGCCCCTATTGTTCAATCTCTACATCGAAGAAGTAATGATGGAAATAAAAGGAAGGTTCAGGATTGGAATTACAATTCAAGATGAAAGGACATCAATAATACTATACGCTGATGACATTGCTATCTTGAGTGAAAGTGAAGAAGAATTAATGATCTGCCGAATGGAATGAACAGTCTAATGAGTAAATAATATGGACTGAGAGAAGACGAAAGTAATGCGAAGCAGCAGAAATGAGAATAGCGAGAAACGTAATATCAGGACTGAAGGTTACGAAGTAGATGAAGTTAAGGAATTCTGCTACCCAGGCAGCAAAATAACCAGTGACAGACGGTGCGAAGAGCACATTAAAAGTTGACTAGCAATGGTAAAAGGGCATCCCAGGCCAAGAACAGTCTACTAGTATCAAACATGGAACTTAATTTGAGGAAAAAATTGTGAGAATGTATGTTTGGAGAAGGGCACTGTATGGTAGTGAAACATGAACTGTGGGTAAACGAGAACAGAAGAGGATCGACGCATTTGAGATGTGGTGCTACAGACGACTGTTGAAAATTAAGTGGACTAATAGGGTAAGGAATGAGGAGGTTCTGTGCAGAATCGTGGAAGAAAGGAACATGTGGAAAACACTGACAAGGAGAAGGGACAGGATGATAGGACGTCTGTTAAGACATCAGGAAATTATTTCCATAGAGCGAGAGAGAGCTGTAGAGGACAAAATATGTAGAGGAAAATAGAGATTGGAATTCATCCAGCAAATAGTTGACAATGTAGGTTGCAAGTTCTACTCTGAGGTGAAGAGGTTGGTACAGGAGAGGAATTTGTGGTGGGCCGCATAAAACCAGTCAGAAGACTGATGATTCAAAATAAAAAAGACAGTTAGTAATCCAAACATATAATGAAATAAAATGATCGTATGGCGTTGATGGCCGGAAGTCCCCACCTGGGGAAGTTCGGTTGGTGAGTCGCAAGTCTTTTCAATTGACGCCACACTGGGTGACTTGCTTGTCGATGATGATGAACTGATGATGAGGGCAACACAATAACACAATACCTAGTCCCTGTACGAAGAAAATCTCCGACATCGTCGGGAATCGTACCTGGGCCCGCTGCATGGCAGTCAGACACGCTGAACGCTTTGTTTTCTTTCTCTCTCTTTCTTTTTTTTTGGGGGGGGGGGGGCGGGAGGGGGCTCAGGGGGCAGAATATGCAGGGGTCGACTCCCGAAGCCTGGCTAGAGTGTCCCCCTCACTGCCAACCAGCCTGTGGGGCATAGGAAAGTGAGAGACGGGAATCAACAAAATTGGAAGAAGCTCGCTTGTTATTTATTTTTAAGGATTATTACTATTATTATGAAATTATGTGGAACAGGCGTCACCTACATAGCATAAAAACGAAAGACTGGGGAAAAAACCGTTCATTTACAGCAGGCTTTCCCATCGGCGGAGGTCGGGGTCGATTCCAACCTAGGCAGCTGCAGCTCAGTCACCCCCACAGGAGGCGGCAGGCGGGTATGTGTGTTCAGCTCCTGGCGCTCCCAAACTAAGTGGAGATCTAACAAAGATCCCTGGAAGATTGATGGCAATTAAAATTCGATAAAGTGACGTGTGTTCGAGCGCTGCATGAGCAGTTTGTAAATAGGTCCAATAGTCGTGGCGGGATTTTGGCCCTTCATAGAATAGGTAAGTAACCACTCCCTTCCCCATCTCTCCCCCATCCCTTGACCCATGTAATGGCATGATATTTGGCGGCGGGGAAGTGTGTGTCCTCCGGGTATAGAAACATTTGCAATTCCATCGCCTGTGGTGGCACTCGGATGAAACAGACAGTCATTTGCTGCACGAATCGCCATCCGTCGTGTGAAGAGAGATGGTGGTCATCAGTGTCGAGTTGCTTTCGGAGGAGACAAAGAGGGAAATCTGACAAACTGATGTTGTGCTGACTCAGTTTTGTGGCAAATTTACTGTTGACCTGATACCACATTGGCTGGACATCCGTAGGAAGGAGGGGCTGGTGGATGGTACTCCACACTATTAACTAGCGGATGGAAGGATATTTGGTCTCCACCACATAACGGGGAACACAGCGCAAAACTAGGTTGTAAGAATCCTCGTTCATGGGCGGACACGTATCTAGGAGGCTGAGATGTGTGTGATTGTGGGCGTTGAAAAAGGCCGAAAAGTGAGACAAATGAGGCGCGAAACGGTCAACAGACACTGGTGGTGAGGTAGACGCAGGCAGGAGGACCTCGAGTTAAATTGCGTGTTAGGGATGTACCACGTCCGGTCCATTGTTTTCTCATGGTACTCATACAAGAGGCTGCAGCTTGCTTACGCACGTTGACAAGTCTTAGGCATCATCCCATGAGGGCAGGGTAAGTGTCTCACGATCGACTTTAAACATGGAACCAGCCATAAAATAATAGCCAAGGGCCTTCTAAAAGTTGTGCCCAGTCGCCTTCGGCAGAGGGAGCACTTGCGGGACGAGGACCAATTTTGATGCCACATAACGATTAAGGAGCTCGCCGTGTTGAAGTGTGTCTTAGCAGCGCAGGAGGTTCTGGTTGAAGTCGTCGCAGATGACGTGTAACAGGCGACGGAAATTTGTCGCGGCTGTGCATGTGACGGTGGGGGTAGAGGTAATGTCCAGGTACCGGAACGTACGGCAGAGGTGCCACTTCATCTTATTGGAGGTCTCATCCGACGTACATCGCAGAAGAACTGGGGAGATTCATGGCAGTTGAGCTTTGGCGACAGCTGGTTATCAATTATTTCCTGCCATCCGTAGTCGTATGTGTCTGTGGCGTTACATTTCCCTCTGTGTGTCGGTTCTCCTTGTGAAGCAGCATCTCTGCCGGTGCATCGAGCAGGCGACGGAATACGGAGGGAGACAGTACGACGAGGGTAAGCGAACAGCTGGCTCCGGCAGACCAGGACGACCTGCGGCCCGTGCTACCAGCGGCAGCTACATTTCCCGAATGTTTGTCTCTGTCACGGCATTAGCGTTTCTCTCCTGTTGCAGTTTTTGGGGAGACAGCATCCTGTTGTATGAATTCCGTTCATCTTGATGTCCGTCGGTTTGCGATTCAGGCTATTCAATGCTGTGTGCGACTGGATATTTAATTCTTGCCTTCGCCTTTTGGCATCTTTCATCCACAATGGTCGTACTACGAGAGCGTCTTGCTTTACCTTGTCTTGGTGGATTCCTGAAGGGTTGATTATTGACTGAGCCCCCTTTTTCTTATTTATTGGTATTTTTTTTATCAATTGTGTGTTCGTGCCATTCAGTGCCTCTTAAGGGTGATTTACTGCGTTATTTATTGCATGTGTAATTGGTCGCTTAAGTTCAGTTACAGTGCCCGAAGGCAGTTACTGATGTTATTCATCCTTCTATTGTGTTGGTAATTACTTTGAGGGTTGCCCTTGTTTATTTAAATGTCAGTGGGCACCCTTTTTCAATCAGAAAATTGTTAATTGAATTTTAGTCCTTCAGTATTCTTTAAACAATTTTGTGGTGTAATTGGGCAGAGTTTTCTTACGGATGGCTATCTGAAACTCTGATTGGACTGAAATGTTTAATTACCCTTATGAACACCTGCACCTTAAGTCAATGAAATTTACTAGTTGCATTTTCAGCTGCTGGTTATTTTAGCAGTTGTTTTTTTATTTTTTTATATTTGAGGGAGTGGCTTTAAACATTGCATGTCTAATACACATGCCAATTGTGTTATAGATTTCCTTGCTTAGAGTGTTACGTAAGCAGCTAATGGGTCTGAGAATCTGTTTAATTTCAGTTCTGTTGAGATAAGCTCGTTCCTTCTTGACTTATTGTAATATACGCCAACAAAAGGCTACGTGGCAAGACAGTTATCTACTGTAGTAGTCGCTGAGGCTCTGAGTATAACTACGACTAGCCAGCTGATTAAAGCATGAGGCTGCTTTTAATTGTCAGGTTCTGTTTTCTTGAATAGAGAGTTAAAGATAAGCTGCTACTCTGTGATGTGTTCTTGTAAGGGTTTCATTTATAATTGTTAATCCGCGTCTTTGGCCCTTACTTATTTAGTGCCTTTCATTAACAACACTAACTTGCCTCAGCTTGCGCCCGACTTCTCGACTCCTCATGGGCGAGGTGATCTGTTATGCAAAAGCTGAATCCAGCGAGCTCGGTCGTCAGGCTGCCAACGAGAGGCTCTAGCGAAATAGCATACTGGCGGATAGAGAAGGGGCACCCTTGACGAAATGAGCAGTGGATGGGTTCCGAGTCTGCGAAACGTCCAGTGACTTGGACTCGTGAACCGTCACTGCTGTAAAGGCTCCGGAGAGTGTTGATGAAAGGAGCTGGGATGCCCATGAGAAATGGCACTGAAAACAGGAAACGATGGCGCACATTATCGAATGTGCTATCGAAATCCATAGTGACGACTGCTGCACGGAGTTTGCAGGTCGCCGCCATCGCAGGTAAGCCGCGGCATCGCCCATCTCCCAGGCGTCGTTTTCTCTGGGGAGAGGACACGAGGGAGTATCATCCGGAGACGCATCGCCAGTAAGAGGGTAATCTTCATTGAGGAGGGTGAGCAATCTGTAGTTAGCGACCATCGGATTGTGGGCGCAACGAACGGAGACAGCATCTTCACTGCCGGGACCAGAGAGAAAATTGCTGGCCACTACACGTCGCGGGTCGACAGCCAAAGAGCAACAGAAGATCCTGAGACCGAGTTGTTGCGTCGTGCTCCTAAAAACTGAAAAAATAAGAATTTGTAATGTTTCTACAACAATGACGTCATAGAAAATTTAATCGTGTTGTAAATGTTCGTCTGGAACCGCAAGACCGCTACGGTCGCAGGTTCGAATCCTGCCTCGGGCATGGATATTTGTGATGTCCTTAGGTTAGTTACGTTTAACTAGTTCTAAGTTCTAGGGGACTAATGACCTCAGCAGTTGAGTCCCATAGTGCTCAGAGCCATTTGAACCATTTTGTAAATGTTCAGTCCAATCTTGTCAAGGCTCATGTTCACGTCTATATGTAGTATATATGAAGATAATAAACTAGTGTATACTACAAAAGCTTAAATACGTGTTCCGAGAATTTATTTATGAAGAATTATATTAAGGAAGAAGTATTACTGATTTATTTGACAAGATTATTAATTTTTGACAACGTTCATCGCGAGTTTGAGTCTTAAAAGTTTATTCAATGCGGTTTTAATATTTATTAAAGCAGATAACTTGCCTTAATATATTTTCTGAGAAGAAACAAACGACATTTACATTGAAAAAAGTTTGCGCAAACCAATTGGACTGAGTGACGCAATTCTGCGCATACGACTCAAATGATGATGTTTTAATTACAGTTTCGTTCAAGAACCATTCAGAGACAACTTTAAAAAGAATTTAAATAATTTTGAAGTGTTTTGTAACTGGCGTAGGTGACAAAGTCTGCACGTGGTCATCTCAAAAGAAAATCATTTATACAAAACTTACGTCGTTAAACTGCAGTGGGCACGTCACATAATGCAAGGTGCAGTCGTCCGCACCAGCTTTGACATCTTCTTGCCTGTAACCTTGTCGGTAGTGTTTGACGAATACATTAATGATGTTGATTGATCACCTGTGGGTCATGAGGCATGACCAAAGTATCGATGAGCTGTTGACGACGCCGTTGATACAAGAAGTCCATGTAGCAAGTTTCCGGACTTCGTTGGACATATGACTTGTGTCTCTTACACATTCCCCACAGAAAGCAGGGTTGCCATCCTTCTTCGTGATGATTTGACGACCACCAACGTGCGATACCTCCTGAATGCAAGGGCATGGCCGTTACGGATAATGCCATGCAGCTCGTTAACATCTACACTCCTTTTGCCTCAGAAAGAGGGAGAGAACCTTTCCTTCTTCAACTCTAGCGCCACTATGCCAGGGTCAACTGGATGACATGGTGACAGGTATCGACTTCAATTAAATGCACGCCCTTACCGACAAGCTGCTGTACCATTCACCTTGCCTGGAACTCGAGAGCCTTATATGAGAACTTCATCTCGTCGAGACATGGTGACATGAGAAATGATGTACTCGGATTCACGCACCTTACCAGTAGCTTGTCGAGCAGGATAGATCGGTTTTACGGTGTATGTACACTCGTGCTCAAAAGTACCCGAACGACCTGAATTGCATTTCGCCTGATTCGCATGCAACCCACATTACGCAGCTGTCTAGCAGCTCCTCTAATCGCTCCTTGGTACAGTCGTTTGACTATTGAAAATGGTTCCAACAAGTCACCACTAGAAAACACTGCTCTGTATCGCAATAACTCAAGATGTAAAGTAATACCACGATACTAGAAATATCAGGGAACACCTTATGACAGATAGGACTGTCCTTAAGGATTGTCAGGTCACATTTGTTGCAATAAATGACATACCTGAAATGTCACCACGCTAATTATTACGTTAGATAGGTAACGCACGTACTAAGCTCGTCGTATTCATGATTTCCTCTTCAAAGTAACATACCGTACTTGTTATTTAACATAAAATGACATTAAAAATCTGAGTTATTCACGAGCAGCTAGTTGAGAATATGTATGGACTTCAAATGACACGACGAACCGTCTCGTTCTGCATATGGATTCAAACCCAGGTCATGCAGACTAAGATTTCGTGACTGACGGAAACCAACAGTCATTCCTGACTAGGCATACAGGGAGTGATATACCTCGATTTTAGACAGTATCAGTTAGCATATATGAACTTTAAATTACGTAATGTAAATATTTTTAACGGATGCGAATTCCTACACGGCATCTATTGTCCCTGTTAACGAACTACGAGAGATGTTAAATATTGCTTCTTCACAAGTCACGTACTTGAAATGCCGTGAGGTAAAATTATGTGTTGGACAGGAATTCGAACCCAGAACCTAATCGGATTGCTATCGAAGCACAATCAACTGTGACGTATCGGATTTTCTCGGCAGTAGCTATATGTTTTAACTGAAATGACGAGACGAAACATTAATTTTTTCCTTCCCAGGACTCCAACCCAGCACCTATCGCTGCTATATTCTAGAGAAAACGAACGTTACATATGGGTTTGTCACACCAGCAGCGACATGTGAGCATGTTTGAAGCAGAAATAATATGAAGAAGAGTTCAGTGCTGACTGGGAATCGAACTCCACAAATATCGTTGTTGACTACACACAAAGAGACGTCAGCTACCGAATTTTTCTCCACCAGCAGCTCGGAATAACATCTTGGAACTTACAATGATGTCTCAAATAGTTCTGTGTCCCACTGGGAGTCAAAAACGTCAGATATCGCTAGTGTTGACAACGAATGAAAATACATTAAAAATCAAAATTATTATCCACCAGCAGATAGTTGTTCTCATGTTAGAGCTTGATAATACATAATGAAAAGTTTAGTGCCGGGCCAGGATTCGAACCCTTCCATGCGCAATATGTGGAGATGTTGAGGGATCTGCAGTTTTGAACAAACAACAAATTGTAGTCGAGCTGTATTTTCACGAAGGAATCAAATTCCGCGTTAAGGGCGGTCTGAGTTGCATTCCAAGTTGAGAACCAATTTTATCACCATATGCAACCTCAAATAAAAGATGGAATTAGTGTCCTGTGACCCTACATAGCGTTTGTTTCGTCACTAGAAGTAAATAACTAGTATAAGAAAGGTTACTGGTGATAGAGTTCCCATATTTCGCCACTCCTGGCTTTATTGACGTTCAACCTAACGTCTACTTGGTAGAGAAGGAATCTCATGTTTAATGTGAATTTCAGACAACAATGCCATTATACCTTCTTCACTTGGCGTAGCCAGAAGAGAATATAATCTGTCTCCCCCTATTAAAAATCATTGCCAGAAAGTGGAATCGAACCCAGAGCATCATCATACGAACCTATCATCAGTCCAACAGACCACCAAGTCCTCTTTCTTCGGACTCATTTTTCTATCATAACACTTTTGCGGCACACTCGATGAGAATTCTGACACACAGGCTACCTGTAGTGGTTTGCAGCTTGTTCAGTAGGCTACATTCATTTACTTGGTCGACCGAACCGCCATGAAATAGCTGCCTCGGCTACCCAGCGCATACATTCGACTCTATTTTGTAATCAGCGAAATAAAATCACGTAACTGCCACCTACACAGAAATGCCAACAGCGTAGGGTGCAGAAATTTAAATAGGAAGTGGTCCTTTCTATTTGTGCTACTCAATTGCGCTATCTGTTTGTTGAAAACGTCGTGCAGTGCAAAAGAAAAGCTGTGACTGTCTGTCTCTCAGAAGTCTAGATCCGGCCATACGCATTATCTCACAGCACTGTGGAATACGGAAGTCCTGGAGGAAACGTTGTTGACTTCTGGAGATGCTGTAACTACATGATAGGTAGTAGCGTAAAGGTAAGTGTCATGCACTGTAGGTAAGACGTCGCGAGTTCTATTACATTCGCTGCAACATTTTTTTTAAAACGCCGTTCTGCTGTCTGCTGAAGTTATCAATTTAATGGAACTTTGAACATAATTCCCTTCAGTTCTCAATCCAAAATAGCCGTATCTGGAAAAAGGGCTAACTTCTCCGACGTTTTGTTCTTTTCAGGTTTAATACACGGCCAGGCAGCAGATGCCTCTCGAAGCTTTTGTATTATGTATGGGGAGAGCGCATCGTGTCAAAATAGTCAGAAAAGTATTTTATACATTAGCTGTCGTCTGGTAGTGCCATTTTACTCTTCTTCAAACCTTGTTTGACAGCTTTAACTCAGAACAAGTTTTCTACATGCATCTAATCAATAAACTGCATGTGCATTGTCACTGTTATAGATAACACCAGAGAATTCGCATATATCGTTGACGATTAATTTCTCTCTCATGTTTAGTATTGTTTTAACAACACTAAAAGAAACCTTACGAAAATTGTGCACTGTGTTATAAGAAATGAAATAAAACTATCCACGATAACCTTACGACGAATGTCTGTTTTAATAAGACTGTGTATCTGTACACAAGCGTGTCTGTATCGGCACGAATTAGTAAAATACTACTCACTTAGATTTCGATTGTATCTGTGTTTAATTGGTATGCTGTGTCATACTCAACAGGTATGCAAATGTGGCATTTCCTAAATAATGTTATGTATACCTGCCGGTAGGCAGCAAACGGATCCCAAAGAACTCAGACGCATATGGTGTTCAGAGGCAGATGGTCGGCCAATAAATCTCTCGCTAAAATATTGTTGAAGCAAACTGTTATTACCAATTTGACAGAAAGCGAAATTTGTTGTAGATTCGCTTGAATTATACTCATAACTTCAGCACCGAGAGGACAGGGCCAATAAAAAGTTTTTCGATGTGTGCTGTTGGTTACCAGACGTCGTATGAGCTAGGCTCACGTTTTACCTCAAGACTACAGTCGTAGACAAGAGGGATATACTCATACTGCAGTCAAGTGTTCCTTTCTGAAGTGTAGCAGTCTACATTGTTGCCAGATCGAGCATATTGACGAACATAGAATTCAGAGGGGATCACTACTGTATTGTCAACCTTACGTGAATGACTCGATTGGTCAGTTTTTTTCTCTAACACAGTAGCTACAACACATTTGCACGCTTAAGAAACAGAAGAATTAAAAAAACAAAATTAATTTATGAGAGAAATGTTAACTATTAGTGTTCGAAGTATTCATTGTATTGTATACGTGTGAGTCAACGCCTTCCAATGCCCACTCAAGAAAGACATTCTAGCTTCAATATTATAAATATGCCTCAGTTTGTGGATGAACTCTGATTTTGGTTGATAATCATTTTGAATTTTAGTAGTGTTGTACCCACTGGTGTTAAACTCGTTTTCAACCCATGATTCCCACAGCTACAGGAACACTTCTTGTGATACCTCTAGACAAAATACTTACGCAGTGCTCAAACTGACACAAACTGTGGCAAGTTTGTTTTACAACCTTCGTACCTGGATAAAGAGCAGTTCCTATTTGAGATATCTGTGAACGTTGCTGCATAAGACGATTTAAGAAGAAACTAAATTCCTTCAGCTACGCCAATGTTTAAGGAAATCGTCTTAACGGCACTAAATCGTGGTTTATGAATTGTTTACCGGCCATACCCTGCCACATGTCGCTGGTTGGAAAACAAAAAGTTTACTGACAAATTTCATAGAAAGAAAAGGGGGACGAAATGTCTCCCACTGGAAGGTCATATTGTTGTATTTAAATGATTACAAAATCAGGTAAAACGAACAGTGAGGTTATCAGTATAAGCACATTACTGTTGTCGGTATGATGTTGGACCGCCCAGAGCCTGTAGTAACAAAGGGCCGTTTAGCTTAGGCATATTGTATACAGAAGTGGGAGAGAGAGCACCACTAAACTCTACAATCCGTACGCATTGCACACACACAGAAATTATTGCTACAGTGTACTTAAGGAGCCCAATGAGTCAATTGCATATTTTCCCGTAAGGCAGAGCACTGGCAAACAGTCTTCACTACATTAGGTTACTTAAACTGGTGTCACTCTGAGCTAGAATTTATGGTCAGCGACTGAGTGTAAGGACAATGAGTCGGTTGCGGGTTTTGCAACTGTGAAATACTTTCCTACATTATAGAAGCGAACATTAAATTTGAACTAATATTGCGAAAATTTTGAACTTGGATAGCTTAGAATGAAAATCTTCCTGTTTATTGCAAAGGAAAACAATTGATTTTCTAAAACATTCTCTGTCATACACGACTTGAAACAGGAAACTTCGACCAAATCAAATGGAAGAAATG
Source organism: Schistocerca piceifrons (assembly GCF_021461385.2). Lineage (NCBI taxonomy): Eukaryota > Metazoa > Arthropoda > Insecta > Orthoptera > Acrididae > Schistocerca > Schistocerca piceifrons. The sequence continues at coordinate 730,139,795 of NC_060139.1, read as the reverse complement.
ACAGCGACGTATATCGGAAGGCAGTAACATCCCTTTAGCTTTTGGTTTGGCGATATTCGACAGCCATTTCTAGGCGCAAGTAAATGAAGAAAGACAGCACGTTTTTGTTATCAAGTAACGTCTTCATCAATTACTTTAATTTTAATGTAACCTACGAATAATTACTGATGTTTGATATGAACATGAAATGGATTCCGTAGACAGGGAAAGAACCTGTTCTTAGGCAACTACTTCTATAATGACCAAAAGGCCTTAAATGATCTTCAAGCACATGTGTTCCAGCAGCGGTATGAAGAAAATGAATAATGACGGTAATAACCGAATTATCCGGTAACTTCACACTTCAGCGTGGATTTTCCCGAACTAAGAAATTTCCTTAATTAGTGAAAATTTCAAAATGGCTTCACATCGAGGCTATGATGCCTAGAAGAGTCTTTACATCCTGACGACGTGAGAATAGCAAAATCTCCGCGTCAGAAGCTCGCTTCTACTTAACCATTACATAGACTCGCATTTTTTCCACCGTGACTAATTTTGTAAGCTAAGCACATCATCCGTTACAGCACACTCCTGGGAAATGTGACCACAATGGTCTGGTGGAACGAACTATCACAAGTGCAATCCGTGGGTTCAGGCATTTACTTTTCAGAGGCACAAACAGATTTACTTTACCTCTGGTAACCTGAAGAGAAAGACATTATAATCCAGAATCCGCATTAAACATCACGTTCCTTCATTCCCAACTGGACAGAGCCGGTTTACTTTTGGAAATGACATAGGTGGAGGTCATGGTAAATAGAAATACTGTCGCCAGTAAACTTACTTACATTACAAAATTTTATTTCGTTTGATGAACCGATAGCCATTTAAAGGAACAGGGCTCTTATTGCACTTGTACTTGATTAACTACGGACTTTTTAAAATTTGGTGGTGGACTGTGATTAGAATTCGCATCTCCTCTTTCGAGGATCTGAATCTCTCGGAACAGTATAGTTGAATCATTTCGTTCCTTTTAACAAGACTGCAGTTTTCTCTAGGTCTCCTCCAAAGGTAAGTATGTGGGTCTGAATCCTGATCCAGTACAAAAATATTCATAATTTCATTTGAAGCCCTATCAAGTGCCCACCGGCATGCTAGTGAAAATTAACGTGCATTTTTAATGTCTGTTGATGTGTTGCCAACAATTTCTGGTCATACACGCACACATCTTACTGTTGGTGAGTAAGCAATTGATACTTAAGCTATATTCGTGGACGATAAAGAAGATCGATAGGAGTGCGGTTCCATTGTCTCTCAGGCACAAAAATTTGTATACTTACTTTAGATTCAAACACCTAGCAGCCGGTAAGAAAAACCGATACGTAACATTTGATTTTACTTAGTTAACAATCCGATTACGTGTTGGGTTCGTATCTCTGTCACAGAACTTCACTTCATGCGCTTCATCTTTAAATGTGTACACACTTTGTTGCTTCTGAATGGAGATATATCAGACATCTTTCGTGGGTAGTTAACAGGGATGAAAGGGTCTTGATAAGAGTCCCGGTTTATTTCAAAAATTGTCGTCTTTTATTTTCAAGTTTTGATTTGGTTACTGATATTGGTGAAAATTTCGGTATTTCATGACTCTTCACGGCTAGTCAGCAATATGATATGATTAGATTAGATTAGATTAATAATTGTTCCATAGATCATGAATACGATAGTTCGTAATGATGTGCAACGTGTCATTTTAATGAAAGATTTCTCTACATATCAGTATTCAATTCCTTTACAACAATTTTTTACCATCTCTCTCATTCTTTTTTATTTTTATCTCTCTCTCTCTGTCTCTCTCTCTCTCACACACACACACACACATACATTCTTTTTTTATTTTTATTTGTTTGGTGTGCTCGACTATTGGCGAGGCACGGAAATGTCCGTGAATGAGTTTCCTAGTTTTGAGTACAGTTACGCAAGAAATACACTCCTGGAAATGGAAAAAAGAACACATTGACACCGGTGTGTCAGACCCACCATACTTGCTCCGGACACTGCGAGAGGGCTGTACAAGCAATGATCACACGCACGGCACAGCGGACACACCAGGAACCGCGGTGTTGGCCGTCGAATGGCGCTAGCTGCGCAGCATTTGTGCACCGCCGCCGTCAGTGTCAGCCAGTTTGCCGTGGCATACGGAGCTCCATCGCAGTCTTTAACACTGGTAGCATGCCGCGACAGCGTGGACGTGAACCGTATGTGCAGTTGACGGACTTTGAGCGAGGGCGTATAGTGGGCATGCGGGAGGCCGGGTGGACGTACCGCCGACTTGCTCAACACGTGGGGCGTGAGGTCTCCACAGTACATCGATGTTGTCGCAAGTGGTCGGCGGAAGGTGCACGTGCCCGTCGACCTGGGACCGGACCGCAGCGACGCACGGATGCACGCCAAGACCGTAGGATCCTACGCAGTGCCGTAGGGGACCACACCGCCACTTCCCAGCAAATTAGGGACACTGTTGCTCCTGGGGTATCGGCGAGGACCATTCGCAACCGTCTCCATGAAACTGGGCTACGGTCCCGCACACCGTTAGGCCGTCTTCCGCTCACGCCCCAACATCGTGCAGCCCGCCTCCAGTGGTGTCGCGACAGGCGTGAATGAAGGGACGAATAGAGACGTGTCGTCTTCAGCGATGAGAGTCGCTTCTGCCTTGGTGCCAATGATGGTCGTATGCGTGTTTGGCGCCGTGCAGGTGAGCGCCACAATCAGGACTGCATACGACCGAGGCACACAGGGCCAACACCCGGCATCATGGTGTGGGGAGCGATCTCCTACACTGGCCGTACACCACTGGTGATCGTCGAGGGGACACTGAATAGTGCACGGTACATCCAAACCGTCATCGAACCCATCGTTCTACCATTCCTAGACCGGCAAGGGAACTTGCTGTTCCAACAGGACAATGCACGTCCGCATGTATCCCGTGCCACCCAACGTGCTCTAGAAGGTGTAAGTCAACTACCCTGGCCAGCAAGATCTCCGGATCTGTCCCCCATTGAGCATGTTTGGGACTGGATGAAGCGTCGTCTCACGCGGTCTGCACGTCCAGCACGAACGCTGGTCCAACTGAGGCGCCAGGTGGAAATGGCATGGCAAGCCGTTCCACAGGGCTACATCCAGCATCTCTACGATCGTCTCCATGGGAGAATAGCAGCCTGCATTGCTGCGAAAGGCGGATATACACTGTACTAGTGCCGACATTGTGCATGCTCTGTTGCCTGTGTCTATGTGCCTGTGGTTCTGTCAGTGTGATCATGTGATGTATCTGACCCCAGGAATGTGTCAATAAAGTTTCCCCTTCCTGGGACAATGAATTCACGGTGTTCTTATTTCAATTTCCAGGAGTGTACTTTGTGTCTATGAGGTACCAGTGATGCCGGATGCATCAATCGCGTGACATAGCCTGTGTTCTATTCGTTTGCAGCTATGTGTTCCATATGTGTTTTAAAGCGCTGTCTACTTGCGATCGTTAATGGTAAATCTGTCGGTCATCAGAGGACTTCTGTCTCATGTGTGAAGAAACTTGACACACTGCTCTAAAGGAGCTTTCATTTATGCGATCACCCCTGTCGCCTCTTGTGCGTAAAATCGAGATTTGAGGGGCATAACTAACTTAGCGGTAAGAGCTTGTGATGCGCTGTAATCCCTGTGCACGCATTTGCCCTACTGATGCGCTGTTTACAGAATCAGTGACAGAGTGACTTGTGATTTTGGTATGTCGGACGCTGCTGCTTTGTGTTTATCTGTTTCCTTGTAGGATGTATCCCCTGCTAGTAACCATCATTTTATGTAGGCCTTATGAAGTCATCGTATAATTTCTGAACCGTGATCGGATGTGAACAGGGGACACTATACGTCTCGGCAAAGCTATATTGCGCTCGTATCATGCTAAGCAAATGTTGTACCATTCGATAACATAGTTCAGCGTAGAGAAACTGTGAAGAAGGATGTATGTCTGATAGGCAGGAAAGGTTTTCGATCTAACATTATAGTCAGTTTTTAAGTGCAGAACGTTGTAGTCTTAAGAGTGTGTATCTTTATGTTGTCTATCTTACCAATACCTTTCAAGTACAGATCCTAGACTCTAGAACAATAATTTAGAGTTGATAGCTTCGTTGATTTAGGTAAAAATGTGTCCAACTCAATTCATCTCGAACTCCATCGCGTATAAAAATAAGTTTCTTCTTGTTCTTCTTAACTGTATGCTATTACATTACGACACTTTGAAATCTGTTACTATACATCGATAAGGAGTGGTAAGCTCCTCGACATGGAAACATCTCGAGAAATCACGTGGATGGGTTGGGACTTGGAAAGCTATATTCATTCACAGGACGTGGAGTGTAGCGCTCTTCTTCTGATCGCTTAGAGGTTAAATCTCTAACGGTGATGCAGGGTGTGTTGGTCAATGACTGTGTGAGGTTGGTCTTTTACCCTAAGATGGGGAGAATGCTCTGTGACTCCCATACGATGAGAGACAGCTCGTAAACTAATCACTATGCTCGAAGTGTTACAAATATGTAGAGCATTGTCTGATGTACTTTGATCATGCGTGTGTTCGAGAATTAACAATGAATGGACGTACTGCGCAGTAAGCTACCCACAATCGCAGTCATACTCGCAAAGTGATGTGAAAGGGGCGGTTTAGCTGTGACACTGGAATTGGGGGTTATGCTGTCACATCAATGTCTGGTGCTGAAGTTAGTGTAAAATTCTTTGCACTATCAAGTCTGTTGCTTAATATTACAGTACATCAAAGGTGTCTTTTCCATTGCATCCACGCATCGGTTACCACATAATGATTGAGTGACGTAGCTTGTTTGAGTTGGGGGATAAGTTTTTTTGGGTGAGAGACTACTTCTGGGGTTGTTAGCAGCTAAACAGCGATCGCGTACATGAGTGTAAAATTACGAATAACTCGAAATGTAACGCCGAGCCATCATCTGTTCCGTCACGGTGACATATAAACTTAAATGTAGGGGTCATGAAAGACTTTCGCATCGTAGTTTGGAAACTCTCCCGAACGCTGCCAAACTCTTCTAGCTTCCTTATGTTGTAAGTGTGTTTTATTTAAAAATAATTCAGTGTTATGCTAACCGCGGTAAGAATATGATTTACATAGTGTGATGTCTAGTTTTCTGTGAGAGGTCGTGGATCAGAGTGTGTTAATGCCAGTTTAGAATCTGACATAAAGGTCGAAGTCGTGGCAGAAAAAAGAAATGTTTGGCAGTGTACAAAGCGCGTTAGAAAACGGTGTTTCTAACAACTAAACAGGGCCACAGTGGGCGATTCTTGCGATTTACAGTATAGTACGTGGGACACGATCATTCTCCTAGAGTAGAGGTGACGACACTTTAAACTACCCTCTGTAGTGTATCAATAAGCGTGTATTTAATATTTTTGTTCGACACAGGGAGGATTAGCAGGGGCAGTTTGAGGGGTAAATTCAGTGAGGGGCAAAGTATGCCGTTAGGAAAGCCTGGAGGACTGCACGCTGTGCAATTCTGGGAAGCATTGCGAAATCTCTCTCTCTCTCTCTATCTTCCCTCCCCCCCCCCCCCCCTCTCTCTCTCCCTCTCTCTCTCTGGACCCCCAACGCAGCTTTGCGTCTTCGCGTGAGTAATGACGTCTATGTGAGTTCTATATCGGATAAAGTTATTTGAGCTTCTTAGTTGTTAATTTTTGTCTGTTGAGGGGGTAGAGAATAACGATGATAGGATGTTGGGCTTATAGATTTGAATGCACGTGGATCTGTAGTACTTGTTTGTAGTTCGGGAACGCACCACAATGCGCGCATTTCCGCCGAATGGTCAAAACACGGTCCTGTCGCAGTAACTCAATTCGCTCTGTTTCTAGACGGTCTGCAGAAGGTGGTGGATATGGCTTTGTCCGACGTATGCTCAGTTCCGACTTAAAATGGCATGATCACATGCGTAAAGCTGTAGAAATGGAAGCATTTCCAAGACCTGTAGGAACTGACTAAGACCATGCTGGATTTTTACTGTAGCAGATAGGTACGAGAAAGGTGACTCGCTTCGAGTTATGAGAGCGCCAGAGATATGATTCACTTGCGGCTGTGATCCGGCACTTGTATGTGGCTGAATGGGAGGACCTGATTCCAAATCATAGACATTATTTCTAGCGGATAGCGTAACACTAGAGGTGTGAAAAGCTAGTGTACATTTCTTACAACCTCAATAAGCATACGATTTACTACTGTTTGTGATCTTTGTCAATCAGTCCAATATTCCTGCGAGTCTGGTATGTATTTGATGACCTGTAGACAAGATTGCGATGTTTAGTTATCGGTGCAAAATGGTGAGCAGTGTAAAATAGTTCATTACTGTTGAGTGTAGCGTCTGTAGAAAGAAAGAACAGGATGGAAGTGCTTCCCTAGGACTGGGGGGAGCATCGTGACATATAGGCAGTGTGAGTGAGGACTTAAGATAACTGCGCTGTTTGTGTAGAATGTGCATAAATTGTATTTTAAAGTTAGTGTGGCTTACACTATGTGAACTGTGATTATATTGCATTGTAAAGTTAGTATTGTTTACGTTATGGGATGACTAGAGAGGATGACTGTGTGTCCTATCGGTAGATTGAGTACGTGAATAAGGGTGAGCAATTTTTTACGTGGAAAATTATATGGGCTATAGATAGTGAGGCGCAGTCATCAAGCGGATACATTAACTGTACATTGTCCGGTGTCAGAATGTAGCAGCAATCGTAGTATTTAATTTTAGTTACACTGATAATTGTATTCCTCTCTTCCAACATTCTTGGAAATCTGGTATGTATTTGATAATGTGTAGGCAATTTTGCGTGTTTAACTGTCAATGCAATTTAGCGATGTGTGCAAAACAACGACAGAAAGCCCCAGAAAGAAAAGGTGGATAGTGTTTCGATACCGATGGCGTTAGTAATTCGAATGGTAAATTCGATAAGAGCTAATGAGAATGCTCAATTGATTGTGGTGGGATATAGGAGCGGTGAGAACATTCGCATATGTTGCAAGCAGGAAGGCTATGACGTTATGTACGGGAGGAAGACTGGATTCGGCGATATTCTGCTAATCAGGTTCTGTTAGGGTAGGAATTTTGGCGCATACAAGCTCAGACAACAAGAAAGCGAGCATTAAGTATTGCGGGGGGGCTATGGAATTTATTAGAGTTAGACTTGGTTATTATTTTAGATAGCAATGTGACCTGAGTATAAGACTGATAACGTTACTAGATGCAACAGCCTCACTTCGCGGTAGTATGTAGCTAAGCGTGTTGAAGCGTGAGTCAAATGTGGCGTAGGGTCCGTTAGAATCACTAAGGAGAAAGCAGGTTCTGCTATTGTGGAACGGAATTCTGCAGCGTCTTCGCCGGACCGTAGTATAAGGTATAGAGGAACGAGTGCGCGCTCTGTAAATAAATGCACTGTCTTTAATGGTGCTTACATACAACTTTGGCCTGCGTTTGGCTGCAGCTCGTGGTTGCGCTCCTGCCCGATCACATCAGCACATGTGTGTAGGTGAACAACTGGATAGGGATTTCTCAGGTGTTACATATGAACGGGAGGTGCCGCCACCCCCTGCTTGCGGAAGCCGAGCAGGGGTTGTGCGCAGTTTGACATCTGAGGGATGCTTCACTTATCGCTACCTGCTGTGTACTCAATGGACAGGGGGGCTGTGGGCTGTGCTTGCGCGCATTGATTGCGGGAGCGGATCTGTAGGCCTTGATGTGTGCTATTTGAACAGTTTACGAGTACTTAGCGTGTCTACACATCATTGTGCTGTATTATTTAGGAGCAGTTTGGAGGTCTGCACTGAAATTATTTGGGAAAATTAGTTGTTTGCGTGTCTGCTGACTGTGTATTGTGACGCCAAGCACGTTAGGGTGGATGTTTTGTATCGGTATGATGGACATATTCTATGGTTAAATAAGTTGTTTGAAAATAAATAGAGTGCACTCCATCCTTACTCACCTCAGTTAAATAAGTTGTTTGAAAATAGCACACACGTGCACTCCATCCTTACTCTCTCCAGCAGCCCAGAGCAGGCTGGGTCGTTTTCCGTCACCATCTTGGTTTACGTCACAAAAAGGACGACAGCGTTCTTTGCTGGTGGTACTGAGAACTAGACCGTGTGGAGAACACACTGTTTGCCACCGTCATGGATACTTGCGTGTTCAGCTGGTTCACAGTGGCGTCCTCTGGTGGCTACGAAATGTACTAAGACAGTTGGGGTCTGGAGCTCATGGTGAACACACTAGGTGGCGCAATCTTAGATTAAGGTACTTGGGTCACTATAGAGTCCTCTAGTGGCATCGATATGAACTAAGTCAGGGTTTATGGACTCAATGGCGAATACACTTGGTTGTGGTGCATCCTCTAATTGTTTAAATAATGACTGGTGTATGATTTCGAAAGTTGACGATTTGCAAGCAGAGTCTTTTAAATGGTTTATTATTTTCACAATTTAGGAGTTGTTTGGCTATATGAATGTAAATGCTGTGCATTGTTTATGAGTGGTTCACATGTCTGTAAGCTGTGCAATGTGTTTTTTTTTTGACGGTTTACAATTAGCAAGGGTGTGTGTAGAGCCTGATACATGAGTTATGTAAGAGTAGTTTGCAGGTCTGTATGCTGTGGGACATGTCAGAGCGTGTGTCCTGTAATAAATATACTCCACCCCTAAATAAATTGGTCCAAAATAAATAAAGTAGTCTCATTCCTCTCACCATCAGCCTAGTGCAGGCTGAGCCCTTTTACCACCCGCCCCTAGGAGGAGGTGGCGGTCTGACGACTTAGGTTAGTGGTGAGCTTCGTATGCAGCAATTATCTTATATTGGTAGCGAAAACGTAAGTGAGCTTTGTTTACTGGCAGATTTCACATTTGGCACTGGATCCTAGGAGGAAGTGGATGAGTTTCATTCAGGTGTCCTTTCTTTAGCACAATTTTCTTAGGTTGGTAGAGGAAGTACAAGTGACCTTTCTTTAGTGCCAGAATTCAAACTCGGCGCCGGTCCTAGGAGGAGGTGTCAGTTTAGACCTTGAAAAGTAGTTGAAACTAGATAGTTGAACATCTTTTCATACCTATATGAAATCGTAAATTGAATTATTTAATACGATTAAAATTGAAATGCAATTAAGTACTTATGTAATTGATAGGTTAGATGCGCGATGTGGGTATTAGAATATTTATAGAAGACTATGTCCGGCGAGTGTGTGGAGGTAATGGCTGGGGGTGTGTGACGTAAGTGGTCGGAAGCCCGAGGCCCGCGGCGCGGCACGTGTCCGGTTTTATCGCGCGTGTGCGAGAGAGAGTAGACGATCATGTGTCATCATGCGACATCACGGTAGCGTCCTCTGGTGGTCACGATATGAACTAAGCCACTTGAGCTATGGAGCTCGTGGTGGATACAGTGGGTGCAACCATCTTGAATAATGGGACATGTGTCATGTGCTGATGTAAGACTGGAATCCTCTGTTGGTGAGAATATGAACTAAGCGAGTTGGAGTCCGGACCTCGTGGCGAACAAATCTGCATGATACTGTTTAAATAATAAAAATAAAGAGAAGTCCGGTTTTCCCGCCATTATCGTGCTGGAATTTGAGCTTAGCCCGATTTTTATTGGGGAGGGGGTTGGATTAGTGGAGGTAGACAAGTGTACAATCTTACACCATGTGGTGGATACACCGGGTGCAGCAATCTTGGCTGACGTTGTGGGGCGGTGGGTGGAATAATTGTTAATGTTCCTATTATTTGTTTAATGCTGTTGTTTGCTGTTCTCAACACTGGCTCTCTAACTATAATATTCGCAACCAGAAAGTGATTAGCAAAACGTGAAGCCTGTAATTAGAATTCCTAGTGCCCACTTCATCTGAGAAATACATTTATAGCTACAGCTTATAGCTCTGAGGAATTAGGAGATTGTCTGGGATTCATAATCAAAAACCATTCTCTCTATAATGTTCACTATATTCTGAAAGTCACAGACCAAAAACAATCCACACAATCCAACTACCATAGCAGTTCAGAGTCTAATGCGCCGATGCAACTATAACTGTTCAAATTAAATGTGTAAGTGAATGCTCGCCATAATTTGATGATAATGTTCACCAAACGCCACGATAATAATGGTAGAATGTCTGTCCTGTGGCGGCACGTGAAAATACGACATACGCAAACTAAAGATAGATCATTAACGTCATCCCAAAATTAACACTTCACTCGAAAACGATTTCATGGTTACGCGTATCCCGAGTAACTTATTACTGCATGCGAGGCTGTTTATATCAGCGATACCGACGCGACGCGACTTCCGGCACAGGTGGTGCGCTAATCAGCGTCTGGAGAGAACTGGGGCCTTCTTCCTCGCGCAGCGTTCTTACATATAAAGCCGCGGTGCAGACGGCTAAGGGAACGCCTGATCAAATCTGCTCTCCCGACTAGCCGCTGGGCTAGTAATGCACCAATAAATCATTGTTTCCTTTGCTGATGGCCGATGATGCTTTCAATTTAATTGTGCAATCAACACAGAAGTAAGTAATCATAATAAAAGTCTGACGTGGCTAAGTCAGATATTTTTGGCGAGAGAATTAATGTAATTACACTACACGCAGTAGACGAGCTCTGAACTTGCTCTTTGGAGATATGCTATAGCTATAGTTTTATAGTTATTCTGTTGAAACTACTCACATTTTTATGATTATAGCGGATCTCCCTTCTACTTAAATTTAAACATCCTAGCTTTATTTATTCGCCTACTTAATCTATCTTGCTTCCTTAATTTCTAAGAAAAAAACCAGAAAATCATGAATTTCAACTAAAATTTTAATTTGTGAGATCCAGAATACTGTTTCTACTAAATTATTATGCAAAAGGAATCTAAATATAAATTTTTAAGTTTCTAGCTCTTTTCTGTTGCGCCAATGATTTTTACAGAAAAAGTCCAAATTTCGAAAATGGTTAAAGTTATTGAACTGATATTCAACACATATTGATTTAGTATTACTCCTGACATCCTAGAAACGTTTTAGGTTATTTACTTGATTTTTAAAGTATTGCGCAACATTTATGACGTCAGAGCTAGTTACAGCGGGCTGGCTGGCACACAATGGAAAGACTGATGTGAATTTTATAAGGCGTGCGTAGGCTGCTTCCCTACATCACCCTCTACTTCATTTTTTGAATGTAAATGAAAAAAATTTAATTACAAAAAGGGAAGCAAGTGTACAGCTTAACTCCCTATGAATATTAAAATTGAAATGTAAACATATAGAAATATTAAAAGAAAACTTATTATCTACTTCAACTATTTAAATTTCAGGCATGTTCACTGCCTCTTATGCAACATTATCACTCAAAATTTAAGCAAAATCAATGAAACACTTTGGCATACATATTGCCTAAGACAGACAAACATATAAAATAAGGTAAAATTATGAAAATCTTAAATACATTACACTGTCTGTAAATATTTTTACATACACAAATTCAAAGATGATAACACAGTTATTCATGATACATAAACAGATAATTATATCTTAGCAGTCTTTTCTAAACCAGAAAGAAAATTTCAGAAATCATGGTTATTTCATTTTTACACATGTGGTTGTAGCCGCTTTGGCTGGCGTTCTACACTTCCATTCACAAGGGTAGAGGAGGGGAAGTTGCTATGGTATGCGTCCTTCACGTTCACTCTAAATTACATGGGATAAGGGGAGGGGTCACTGTGAGTTGTGTCCAAGTCACTCCATGCTTTCACACAACTACCAGGCTGCCATTATCTGGTTTGTCCTGTAGAACAAACAAAAGAGTGCCTCAGACTCTGTTCATTTAAAATCTAAGGGTGGGTCACAATGAAATGGGGATATATATATACATTTTATCTTTCAATATGTTGCTGGAACAAAGTTAACAGAACTTTTTCAATTTTACTCTCGCGGTTACTTAACTGTCATATAATCGTTAAACAAATGGCTCAAAACGCCATTAGTCACGTACTAGAGAAAATTTATGCTCAAGGCATATAATCATGAATCCTATTTAATCTCAATTTATTATTTCTGGGCCAGAACAGTGAACCAATACTCGATACATTCTTGATACATTTGTATTTTATTTACTTAGCTGACTCATCTTCCATTACCTTATTCTTAGAGATAGTATGAGTATATTTGATTAGTAGTTGTATTCTCAGCTTCTTTGTACATGTGAGTAACTTGTGGTAATAGTACAGTTCTGAGCGTTCAAAACACACTACGTTTAGCTGACTACTAAATCCACTGTGTTAGTTTCCACATCTGCAATTATGCACTTACCTACTTTGCTAGTGTATGAACTTCAGTAATACTCACTCCATTAAAATTTAAAGCATAGGATAGCACATTTATTTCATATCTATAGTGTATTGCAGCTGATCAGTTTGCTCACGTTGCAATCCATTTCCACTCGATCGGACGCTGAAACCACAGGTAGTCTCTCTCGACCTACCACTAAAGTGCATTAAGTAATTATGGCCGAGCGTAATGCTAAATTCCTTAAACCTATAGGACACCATGAGCTGCTCTGTCTCATCTAACGTAAGGGTACCTATGGTCCCATTCACGCCTCCAACTCATAACCTCAATACGTGTAGGTGTGTCCTGTCACACACTACATCAAATAACGGCCAGCTCCAACCTTATAAATATATCAAGGACGTGTCCTTCATGTCTCAACCACAAACACTGTTCAATTCTATTACACTGTCATTCCTTGTACACAAGGTGAGTTCATTCTTACAACTTATCTGCATATTTTTCATAACACTAAGCAATCTTTTTTACTATTAATTAGTTAGCTCTACAGCATACAATTGGTTTCACTGCCACTTCAGATCCTGCTTGTAAACGAATTTGTATATCTTTTTAAATCACTGTTGGTGGACCATTTCCAATAAAACAACAACTTTGTACTTATAATATTACCAGGGTTCTATACATACTTGTTACTCAAATACCTTTGTATCTTAATTACATCACACTTCTCTGTTGTTTATGTCACTGTTAAGTTTGTCACATTAGGTATTTTCTTCAGTAATCGGTGGATAGAATGGTTACAGAACTCATGGCTTGATAGCTATGACGAAAAATTTTTGTATTGCAAAGAAGGAGTCGAAACTTCGGTGGATAGGAAAGATGAAGATAGAGTGAGACCTGAAATGGGAAAGAAGATCACCCAGTTGGGACTGTACAGCTGCCACACTGTCCAGAGGTTACAGAACAACCTCCTCCCTACAGAATTCATTAGCTTAATGCTGGCTTGATAGTCATACCGGAAGATTTTAGTATTTGAGAGTAAGAGCCGAAATTTTGGTGGATAGGAAAGATGAAGAATGAGTGAGACCTGAAAAGGAAAGAAGATCTCACACAGCTGGGACTGCACAGCTGCCACACTGTGTATAGGTTACAGAACAACCTCCTCCTTACAGAATTCATTAGTTTCAGAAAATTTTCGTATTGGAAAGAAGGGGTCGAAATTTTTGTAGATATGAAAGATGAAGAATGAGTGAGATCTGAAATGGGAAAGAAGATCTCACACAGCTGGGACTGCACAGCTGCCACACTGTGTAGAGGTTACAGAACAACCTCCGCCCTACAGAAAGCATTCACTACCTATGAACATCTTTAGGTCGATCACGTTCCTGAGACCTAATAGCTTTTTACTCTTAAGGTACTCTAGCCTATATGCATTGGCATGTGGTTTTCCTATGATCCTGAAAGGTCCTTGGTATACGAACATGAATTTCTTTGTTTCTGCATTTATTTTCTTTGATTTTTCCTTGGTTTTGACAAGGACTAACTGACCTATTTCAAAGCTGGTGGGTACAGCTTTTGCGTCATGACGCTTCTTCCTTTCTTCTGTGTTTAGCTTACTTTTACTAAGATTAACACCTTCGTCCCAATACCTCCTATTTTTCAGAACTCGTATAGGCAGCTCCCAAGTTTCATCATTAGTTACTACGTGTTTATCAATAAAAGGTACCGTAATTAGTCCGGTTATCGGCAAGACCAATTTTAACTGGCTTCTTTCAAAGTCAACAACACTCTGATATTTTGACAAGAAATCTATGCCAATTAAAACCTCAATACTGAGATTGTTCACAGTTAAGTATGGATGATCAATTAAATTACCATTAATATCAAAGGGCAGCAAAGCTTCTTGCTTTACCGTTTTTGACACCTTGCCAGTAGCTCCAATTATTCTTAGTCCTGATACCGTCATTACGGTAAGCTTGTCTTTACTAGGTAATGCATCAAAGAAGGACTAAGATATCGCAATCACCTCACTTCTACTGTCTAAGAGACAACGTACATTGATACCCAACATATTCACTTTATTATAGGGTGGCTTATTCTAGGTTGTACAGGTGGTTCCTCAAACTCATCCAATAGTTCCTTTTGGATTTGTCTCCAACTAAAGTGATCGACATCTGTCTTCATTACATTTAGGTCAAAGTGTGTAGGGGTTTCCTGAATTACATTTTCAGCTGCCTTTTCCAGTCGGTCTATTAATTTTAAATCGAAACACCGCACGACTTCATTACATTTAGTTTGCTGAACATGACCCAAATTACTGTAGTCTGAGCGATTCTTCGCCCCCAGACCCGGCATAACACTAGTTGCAGCTAAACCACTTTCACTATTATCGTCTGGTTCCTTCTCCAGTGACAACTGGTCACAGCTACTGGGTTCATCGACCCCCAACAGGCTATCCTCTACATTCTCACTTACCTCCTCTCCTAAATCTATTAGTACAGTATCAACATCCTGCACAGGCACTTTAGATAACAGCACATCATCCTCATCGTAAATATAAGCATGAATTTCTTTTGCTTCTTCACCTGAAAATTCAGTATTTTGTAGCTCTTCCCTATCGTTACACTGCTGCGCCTTCTCTTTCTCTTCCCACTTAGAAAGCGTCTCTAACATGGTATCTATTAAATACTGTGAGTGATCTAATATTTCTGCTGTATCCTTAGATGCTACCGACCCCTCATCCACATGTGCAGTCTGAGTATTCTGATCTGTCTTACCAATTACTGTAATTACTGGCTTAGGAAAAGTAACTGCGGTGAGCGCCAGTGTCCTCATAGACGGGAACTAGTTTTTCTGCCTCGGCCTACTACTGTTTCCTTTATTTCCACTATAGTTAACTGGCACAGCATTGCTTTCTGCACTGTTGTTTACATGCATAATTTTGTTCGGAACAAAATTACTATCATTTGGATGCCATTGTTGGTTCTGATAATTATTTCTCCAATTCCTACCTCTCTTAGGATGGCGAACACCTACTGTTCTGATGTTTACATTGCCATTCTGCTCGTTCTTAAAATTACTACTAGTGTTATTACCATTTCTGTTATTATGTGCTTGCTCCTCATTGGCAGCAACACGCTCTACACGTGCAAGATAATGAAACGATCAAGATTGTCTCTAGGGGCAGATATAATTCTAGTTTGCCATTACTATGGCAGTTTGGCTTCAAGACCTAGTACTGTATTATCATTTCAGGTTTTAGCTTTTCGGCCAAATGTGACAAACGTGAAATACATTACCTAGCAAACTCTTTATTAGATTCCTTGCCTGCATTGAAGCGTTTTACACTCCAAAATTCTCTCAACACTTCATTTTGCTTATTGCTACACCAATACTCATTAATGAAAGCTGTTTTAAATTCCGCTAATGTTTTACACTCCAACATAACATCAGCTGACCAACGCATGGCGTCACCTGCTAAATGGCTTCTAATAAATGAGATTTTCTCTCGTTCAGACCAAGTTGGTGGAATCACATCTTCAAAATCGTTCCAGAAATCTAGCGGGTGGATATTTTTATCTGGATCGAACCGCAAGAACTGCCGACATCCGATAAATGCGGCGTTTTCAGCTACAACTTGTTGTATACTACCATTACCAGAAGTTACTGAAGCTACTTTACTCTCAATGTTAGCAATGTTAGTACTAATATTTTCTACTCTCATTTCAACATTATCTACTCTTTGCACAATATGAGTAGTATCAGTTTTGATTGCATCTACTTCTGCTTGACATATGTCTACTTTTATATTAACATCTTTAAACCTATCTGAGCACAGTTCAGATTCCGCCTCGATCTTTTCTGATAACTTGTGCTCCAGCTTCGCATCTTCCATTTGGAAGTCTTTGTGAACCTCAGCAACTTCGGATTTTACTGTTTTATACATTTCAGAAAATTGTTGATAAACCTTTTTTTAATATCCTCATGATTGTAATCAATTTTATAATTCAAACTGTCCAGATCCTCTTTCAACTTATTGCAACCAGCCTTGAAGGTATTGTCCATTACCTCCAATCGTTTATTAAAATTAGTTGGCTGGCCACAGTCTCATACTTTAATTCAGTATTACTGCTTTTGACCTCAGTTATTTCAGACTTTAATTCAGCTGTCATTTTAGCATTACTGGTAGCTATTGCTTGTAATATAACATTTAAATCAATAGCCCCAGTATCTTTGGGTTGTTCACTAGCTGGTTTTTTATCACAGGTGACGAAAAACTAGCTCCAATACCAGTATCATCAAAACGAAATGAAACATCTGATTGATCAGTCATATCTAACTTATCCTTTTTAAACTCTACCACCTCTGATGACTGTTTCGTTTTTAACTCATCAGATAAACTATCATCCAATAAATTAACAATTTCTGATTTCTGCCTTACTACAGGGGTCTCTATTATTGAATCATTGCCCCTTTTCACACTACTGTCAGGAGACAATACTTCATATTTCACTTTAACATTTCAATTTTCATGCATATTTACACTTGAACTGTTGTCTGGATTTACAGTTTCCTCAACAGACATAGGTTCTGATTTAAGTTTAACCTCAGTTTCTTCTGGCGGTTCCATCGCCGACAGTCTTTTAGTGCAGGTTAGTAAAAATTTTAACAGCTTTTCACTTAACTTCGTTCCTTCTGCACAACGTATGGCGTTGCCGGCGCGGCGTACCAGGATTACTGATGCGAAGCAGCGCGTTGAATTGCAGACGGCACTTCGACGGCTGCTGTGTGTTTGCGTGGCCCACAACTGCAGGCGCGGCTCCGGTTGCTCCGGCGGACGACTGCGGTGAGGCGAAACTGGCTTCTCGCGATGCCGGCAGCGCCGCTAGACACAGTGCCAGCTCCGTCAATCCAGATGCGTTGTTAATCCAGTTGCGTCGGCCACATGCACACGTAACACTATCACTGTTCTATTACTCAGTTGCGTGTCGCATTTCACTCCCGAATCCGAATATTTAAAAATCACTTTCACTTTTACTTAGTTTCTTTCGCGGCCGATGCACCATATGTGGGGCATCGGGTGGAATAGTTGTTAATGTTCCTATTATTTATTTAATGCTGTTGTTTCCCGTTCTCAACACTGGCTCTCTAACTACAATATTGGCAACCAGAAAGTGATTAGCAAAACGTGAAGCCTGCAATTAGAATTCCTAGTGCCCACTTCATCTGAGAAATACATTTATAGCTACAGCTTATAGCTCTGAGGAATTAGGAGATTGTCTGGGATTCATAATCAAAAACCATTCTCTCTAAAATGTTCACTATATTCTGAAAGTCACAGACCAAGAAGAATCCACACAAACCAACTACCAGAGCAGTTCAGAGTCTAATGCGCTGATGCAACTATAACTGTTCAAATTAAATGTTTAAGTGAATGCTCGCCATAATTTGATGATAATGTTCATCAAACGCTACGATAATAATGGTAGAATGTCTGTCCTGCGGCGGCACGTGAAAATACGACATACGCAAACTAAAGATAGATCATTAACGTCATCCCAAAATTAACACTTCACTCGAAAACGATTTCATGGTTACGCGTATCCCGAGTAACTTATTACTGCATCCGAGGCTGATTATATCAACGATACCGACGCGACGTGACTTCCGGCACAGGTGGTGCGCTAATCAGCGTCTGGAGAGAACTAGGGCCTTCTTCCTCGCGCAGCGTTCTTACATATAAAGCCGCGGTGCAGACGGCTAAGGGAACGCCTGATCAAATCTGCTCTCCCGACTAGCCGCTGGGCTAGTAATGCACCAATAAATCATTGTTTCCTTTGCTGATGGCCGATGAAGCTTTCAATTTAATTGTGCAATCAGCACACAAGTAAGTACTCATAATAAAAGTCTGACATGGCTAAGTCAAATATTTTGGGCGAGAGTATTAATTTAATTACACTACACGCAGTAGACTAGCTCTGAACTTGCTCTTTGAAGATACGCTATAGCTATAGTTATTCTGTTGAAACTTCTCACATTTTTATGATTATAGCGGATCTCCATTCTACTTAAATTTAAACATCCTAGCTTTATTTATTCGCCTACTTAATCTATCTTGCTTCCTTAATTTCTAAGAAAAAAACCAGAAAATCATGAATTTCAACTAAAATTTTAATTTGTGAGATCCAGAATACTGTTTCTACTAAATTATTATGCAAAAGGAATCTAAATATAAATTTTTAAGTTTCTAGCTCTTTTCTGTTGCGCCAATGATTTTTACAGAAAAAGTCCAAATTTCGAAAATGGTTAAAGTTATTGAACTGATATTCAACACATATTGATTTAGTATTACTCCTGACATCCTAGAAACGTTTTAGGTTATTTACTTGATTTTTAAAGTATTGTGCAACATTTATGACGTCAGAGCTAGTTACAGTGGACTGGCTGGCACACAATGGAAAGACTGATGTGAATTTTATAAGGCGTGGGTAGGCTGCTTCCCAACAACATCACTGTCGTCATCTTCGATGATGTCACTGTGGTGCTCTCTGGTGGCGATGATATGTATTATGTCAGTTGGAGTCCAGACCTTGTGATGAATACACTGGGTTTCACCATCTGGGATTACTCACAGATGAGAGTGTCCTCTGGTTGTGGCAATGTGTACTAAGTCAGCTGGAGCCGTGACCCTGTGGTGAACACACCTACATGGAATTGTTTAAATAAAGTCTAATGTCCAACTCCTTTTCCCACAAATCCTTAGGAAATTGTGACAGTCTGGCGACTGAGGTTAGTAAAATGTCTTTTCTTTTGCGCCATTTTGTTAGCTTGGTAGACATATGGGAATTCAATTTCGTTTACCGCAAAAATTAAAAGTTGGTGTCAATTTGTAGGAAGAGGTAGCTGTTGGGTGACTTAGGTTAGTGGAAGTAGGCCAAGTGAGCGATTTTCTTTGCTCAGTAGAGGTAAGAGTGATGAGGTGCATTATCCTGTTGGAACTTAAACTTGCCACCATTTTCTAGGAGGTTGGGGGTTAGGTTATGGACATAGCCCAATTGACCTATCTTCCCGGCAAAATTCAAAATTCCGGCCAAAATCCGCCATCGTGGATGACGTCATGCACCGTTGCCAAGTCTACACGACGCCATCTTGGATACATCTGGCAACAATGGAATGTGGTGTAGCACATATTTTGTCCTACTACTACCTCCCCGCTGCCTTCAGTCACTTCGGATGATTCTATTTGGAGCTCAGTTCTACATCAAGCAACCCGGACTCCATTTTAGCGATGGCGAAACGACTCTGCAGTGAACTACAGCAGTACCGCCAGGCTAATGTGATTGGAGCCAAATATCCAAATACGCCAGAAAGAGATTTTCACTCTGCAGCGGACGTGTGCTGATATGAAACTTCCTGGCAGATTTAAACTTTGTGCCAGACCGAGACTCGAATTCGAGTCTCGGTCTGCTGGGAAGTTTCATCCAAATATGCGTTGAAGAGGGATGTGGGGAGCGCTGCATATCCCTTAATTGACTTTGATGCCTAAACCGCGTTTTATGTGGCT
Source organism: Schistocerca piceifrons (assembly GCF_021461385.2). Taxonomy (NCBI): domain Eukaryota; kingdom Metazoa; phylum Arthropoda; class Insecta; order Orthoptera; family Acrididae; genus Schistocerca; species Schistocerca piceifrons. The sequence goes on along the minus strand of NC_060139.1, from coordinate 730,119,898 downwards.
GTCGACAGATAGTGTGATACACGAACGCCTTTATTAGAACCACTTGGCGGCGTCACCCACTTGCCCGACATGCCACGAGGTAGACACTTACGAAGCTGTGGGGACGCGGGACAGGAGTGGTACCTTGAGCGCCAGAATTTAGCGTATATCAAACGTACAACGCTGCACCACATTGGCGCAAATGTGGTTCTCCTACCGGATGAAGCGTTCTGCCCGTGGAGTCGGACGAATGCAGTCTTGTGGACCCTTGGCCAGGCCGTGAAATATCTCTACCATGAAGAACTCAAACATGTTCTTTATTTCTCACGTTGTCTGTGAGTGGCACCACACCACTGTTCGCCGCCCACAATACGATGACCCCTCCTGTATATCCAAGATTAGCAAAAAGAATAAGATGAACACATTATGCGCTCACAGTAGAGTCAAAATCGTAATTCAGCTATGGAATTAAAAAGAAACTGCGAGACAAATAAAAAAAGGAAAGATGTGGTAAGGTGACTGCTCAGGATAAACGAGAAATCCGGGTTCGAATCCCGATCCGGCACACATCTGCACTTGTCTCCATTGGATTTATTCCAATGACCGATTGCGGCTGTTGTCGAAATGTCTCTTTGGTCGTAAAACTGATCGCTGACTTATGAGGAAATAGGAAAGTATGTCACGGCGGATAAGAAGTGTATTTTGTCTTTGTCGTTCTCTTGTAAAAAAAAAAAATAAATTTCTTACACAAATGAAGAGAAGCTGGATGTGTTACTTCTATACGCAGTATGCAGAAGGAACACGAAGAGAATCGTTGTGCACACAAAGGCATTCCGATGATATCCAACGGGAATGACAGTTCAGCGAATGTTCAAACATTGTTGTTGGAAGGACAGTGGATGACTACGCTGAGGGTAAGCAGCAAGGGGGCAACGAGTGGAGTGAGAGAAACGGATGTTCTGACAGCTGTCAGTCATAATTCACGCGTTAACTCCAGAGAAATTGCGAGTGCCTGTGGAATAAGTTATTCCAGCATTGTTCGTATTTTGTGCCCAACAGATTAACCAGCAGACTGCAGAAGACACACGGTATTCTGTCGCTCGATTCCAATGCGATATTAGGACCACACATTCTTTATTCAAAGAATTCTCTTTACTGATGAAGGCGTCTTTACAAGCCATGGAAACCTGAATACAAAAAAATGATTGAGCCGCAGAGGATTTTGCACTGGCTGTGGCAGGTAGAACGTCAGAGGCAGTGGAGTGTGGAAGTCTAGTGCGGGATTCTTGGAGACGGCGAGACTGATCCTTATTTCAGTGAAGAAAATTTACCGAAGTGCTACCGCCTTGGAGGATATACCACCTGAAATACGTAGACAAATTCGGTATCGCACTACTGCTGTCCGGTTCTCTCGCTTGTTTTTACGAAAGCGCGCACCCAGCTGTTTCCTGGCCACTGGAAAGGTCATGAGGACTTTATCAGTTGGTCTTCTAATTCGCTTGATTGGAAGCCACTGCACTCTTTTCTCTGAGATAAACAAAGACGAAACCTACGCACAGGTTCCAACGACTCGAGAGGATGTAAAATATCGCACTTTTGCAGCATTGCAATGGTATCGAAATGTTCTCTTCAGTCCGTCCAAAAGTCCTTGCACCAGCTGCTGGAAACGTGCAAAGTCATTATTTAATCATCTTTACAGCTTAATTTCCTGTTTTACATAGCCATTCTGTGTCTGATGTGTACCTTTCTTTGAAGGTCCTGACAGAAAGAAGAGCAGAACTGTTACCGCAGTTAACTGGTGAATCATAGATGTATCGTCCTTTTCCTTCCGGTCGTCGTGGCTGTCCTACTACAGGTAGCCAAATGTGGCTAGTTTAAACTTTTCTCCACTATATTCACATTTTAAGCAGGCTCTCAGCTGCGACATGTTGGAGCGCCCCATCAGCCTGACGCCACTGTTCCGTAAAACAGTAGGAAGATTTGTATAAAACTGCAATGTTGAAAAGATATGACTCCTAAGTGCTAGGTATCGTTTTTATGCGAAACTGTTTAATGACTTTTGAAGAGTGAAACGCCGTTGAATTTGCCTCTTTTAGAACTACGATACCGATAGCAGAAATTACTACAGATCCATTTAATACTGTGTTTTCCGATATCTCAGTAATTCTTGTACCTATGAAAGAGACTATAATTTAGTGAGGACTTTCCCACAATTTATTTAGTTGGAAACAGAATTAGGACATCTTAAACGGTTCAGGAAATATCTGAGGTGAACAGTTTAACTGAATCACCGTCTATAAATTGATGATATTTAAAATATATGCGTGTCAAACACCCTAGAGTGCATATGAGCTGTTAAATTTGTAAAAGCTATAATTTTTGTCTGGTTATTGTCTTATGATTTGTAGAAAACGTACTTTGTAAACAGATGAGAGACTTTACTAGAGCTCGCTTCTGTTGCATGTTAACGTTAGTGACACTGCAGGCGTTAAAATATTCATTATGATCTGGTTTTGACGTAGTGACTCATTTATTAATCATTCCCGTTATGTATAACGAAGCAATAAGAGAAACTTTCCTCTGTGAATGATTCCCTTAAGAGCTATACACTGAATTTCAGTCTGTTGTGTTCATACAACTAGGCTTAGATTGTCATTCCACCTTAATGTTCTTCGAACGCTTACCCGTAGCCATTTATCGCTATAGCTTTTCAAGTATCGATTTACGATGGTGTAGCTAAACAATAATGAGTTTTCCTGCCTACGCAGTACGCTATGTTTGTTTATGTAGAGAGTCAACTGCCAATTGTTGCATTGTAGCGGCCCAGGGGTTAAAGAACACTATGGTGTAGAGGTTGAGGTGTAGTGATGGCATTGGCACGGAGCTGGAACTCGTAGTTTGGCAACACACTTGATTCTACCCACACACCTTTGTTGAGCACTTTAAAAATGTATCTGTACAGTGACACTGTGACGGATTCCTAGATACCGGAAAACTGGCAAATGGCCAAAATAAAGTAGAAAGAGCAATACTTTTTTTTCAAATCAAACTCAAAATTACTCTAACAAATTTAATTTAATGTTTCACAAATCACTTACACTACCAATAAACTATCATATAAAAAAATAAGTTCGATAAAATATACTAAGACAAAATAACACAATAAAATTATTTCTGCAAAATAATTAAGTAAACAAAAAGCATTGATTTTTTATATTACCTTCGTCGTCCCTCAGATTCTGCATGAAGGCAGGCGCTACAGGATCAGTGTACAGCCACTCTGCTGATGGGTGTCGATGGGTTGCATACCTTCAGGCGCCTAGGATTCTGTCACAGGTTGCCTGTGTATACGAAAATTTTTAAAGTGCTTAACAAAGGTACACATGTCCCATCAAGGATGTTGCCAAACTAAGGTCTTAGAGGGATCATTCCCCGTTTTATTCCCACATATTTCAGTGTCACTCCACATTCCTCCCCCCCCCCCCCCCCTCACCCTCCTAGTGTTAATGCCCCAGGAGGGCGTGATACAAGAGGTCTGCAAAAGCATAAACACCCTAAGCTGCTCCACATCACTTTCTAATTTCTGCGAATGGTTTCCGTACGTTTCCTAATGGCTCATTCTGTTCATCAGAGTGAAAACTGCGGTCGCGCTACCTGACAAAGAGTTGTTCAATGACGTTGCTGGCCAACGATGCCCATACAGAAGGACTGAACCGCCTGGGAGGTGTCAGCAGTGTCATAGGTTGCTCAGTGCACTGCTTACCGGTGTTTTCTGAGGCGAAATTGTGAGAATTAATGCGCCAAGGGAAGGAATGGTTTCACTGACGCCATTTCTCGTCGATTTGGTGCGACGTTTTGTCTGCAATGATTTGCTCAGCCACCCATAAGAAAACCGTGATTTCAACGCCGGGCATCGCCGGTCTGACCTCCACAGCACATGCGTCAAAATAAGGAATCAAATTTAAGTAAGGGGAGGGGGTGTGACGATTTTCTCATTGTGTGTCAAGTCCACAATGGCGTTTGGAAGATTTGTGGTGACATTTGGTGCCAATCTAACATCATTAATTCCCCTTACACCTTAATAAATTTTTGTGCTTTGGGTTTTTTCGCATGTGTCTACACCTTGGTGTTTGAGGCATCGTCGAGCCTTCACATCATTACAGAGGAACGTTGTAGGCACCTTTGAGCCAAATTTCAAACTTCTGTGGCTAAACTGGGGACAAGTAAAGGGTTTCGCAAAAGTGGCACTTTAATTGCGATGTGGAGTGTACTTTAACACTTGACAGAATTTTACCTCTGCGAACGACCTACTGTCATCTTTTTTCTTCAGTTCGATCAAACACTGGTCTGATATTCCCTAAGCTCGTATTTTGTTCACTAGACGAGTGTTCGGAATCGTATCAAATGCCTTGGGAACTGAAAAACAAGACGCCCGACCTCGACATAACTATCTCCTACTTTGTAACAATCTTGGAGGAAAACAGCAAGCTGAGGTTTCAGTCGACTGGTAATTGCGGAATCCACGTGGTTTCCTACTTATGACATGTTAGACTTCTCATGGGATGACAATAAATGATCATAAAATTTGTATCAAATTCTACAACTAATTAGTTTATGAGAAACAGCCTAGCTGCCAGACCACCTATTCTTCTATCGACTAAATAAATCTTTAAAGAACAGTAACTGCAATTCAGTTTACCACAATGGGGTGACTATTTTGCAGTTGGGATAGACAAAAAGGAATAAAGAGTTTCGCAACAGTTACTCCTTCGTGGTGGGAGACTCTCTTGGCCCAAAATGGAATGCGCCAACAACAGGATGTTGATCAGCTAGGGTGAGAGTAGCGGCCAGAGCGGGCGCCGCCGCGCTGGCAGTTGTCGCGGCCGCCGCGTCGTCGGTCGGGGCTGCCTGCCTCCGCTGATCTCTGTCCCCCCTCCCCTCCGTTCCACCCACGCCGCCGCCCACGCCTGGCTCCCCGCGCTGGGGCTGCAACATGCTGGGGCTGTGGCTTCACGCCCAACGCGGCCACCCTGATCCCCTTTGATCTCACCGCCGCCGTTCTCCGAGGATTTGCCTCAGATTCTTATCCCATCACGTTGCGTGTCAGCAAAGAGAGACGAGCAAAGCGAACTTCAGATGCATTCAGAAGGAAACCCTTTCACCGCTGCGCGCCTCTGGAAGAACGTCCAGACTTCCTGACGTCACTATGCTGCGTTCCATCCTCCACCGCAACAGCGATATACGCGTCAGCTCTTTCGTAAGCAGTGGAACTAATGCTGGGGAAACTCCAGCTATTCAACGGTGTGATATAGCTCTGGAGACAAGCTCTATTTCTTTTCCAGTGCCTACGACCCACAGTTGAAGCTAGCATTTAATTCTCCATTGCTCTGATTGCAACCAGAAATCTCTAGGTATAAAAATGAATGTGTCAGATCCCACGAAACATCCTTTCGTAGGTTTTCTTCCACCTGAACAAATGGGGTGACTTACTCATTTTTTTCTTTTTACGATTGATCACAAGATATGAACATACAGTTTTAGGCGCTGCCACCAAATGAGCTATGTTTTATATCGGAGTCCTGCAAATCTTGTAACTGTAATCTTCTACGAATCATTTCAACTTTTTCAAGAAAAGCTATGAAGCAAGTAATTTTATTTGCATCAGTCCCAGTACATTCAAAGCTGTTCCTTAAAATATTCAGTAGCTTTTCATTCAAATTGTGAAGCATTTCCAAGTGGCGTACAACTTCCTTTTGTTATAAAATTCTGCGGTTATCAGACACGAGCATCTACAGAAATTTGGGAGCCGACGGCTGTATACCGTCCCGATGTAGGCTACTAAATGTTTGACATTGCTCGCATCTGACGAGAGACAAATGTCATAATAAAAGAAAGTAGCATGCGATTTGTGACTACTCCCAAATTTATTTTCTATGATTGCTGCACCCCTGTAGGTGATAACGGAGGCATTTGCTTTTCATTTTCCATTTGCTATTAATTTGAGAAATTTCATGATCCATTAACTAAAAGATATATAGTACGATGGCTTTCTGTATAAAAAGGCTGTGGATTACTCTTTCAGAAATGATTACATATTGTAAGTACTGTTTTGTAAATTATTGACGTATTTTTATTGTTATGTTCATGACATTCGAGAGTCGTATGTGCATGTGTGTGAGTGGATGCGTGTATGCGTGTGTGTGCGTATGTGTGTATGTGTGCGTGCAATCGTATATGCTTGTAGACCTTGTTCCAAATGATAATTTGAGGGGTTGCTGAATGTATAAGCGGCGATCAAGAAGTTTCCTTTTGAAGGCGTTTCGACAGCGCACATTAGCGTAGGACGACTCCGATGCGAGTGTATAAGCACCGACATGTAGGGATGGGATTAGTGTGGCACTGATATCTTTCCGAGGTGCGTGCGGTAAATACGGAAAAGTGAACTATGGCTACATTACTACAAAATGCGCCTAAACAGGATGAAGGTGTTGTTATTCTTTTCTTGGTTGGCGAGGGACAAACATCGTTAGACATTCATCGGAGAATGAAAAATATGTAAGGGACAGCATGTCCAACCAAAACCACCTTTATGGAATGGTGCGGTAAGTTCCGTGCCCAATGCGGTTCGACAGCAAGCGCCAGTCGGTCTGGGAAGCCAGCCTCATACGTTACAGACAAGTGGGAGACAATCGAGCACCCGTCCTGATCTCTACCCACACAATTATCACGTCTTCGGACCCTTAAAAAGAGCCGACGAGTCCTGTCGGACGAGGATGTGCAGCAGGCAGTTACGGACTTTTTCATGCTACAGCGCACGGTGTTTTTTACCAAACGGGTATCTTCAATCTAGTGTGTTGGTGGGATGACTGTCTTAATGCTCAGGGCGATTTTGCCTCGTTGGCATACCGATTTTGGACAGTACGACCTTTGAATGGAAGCTTTTAGATTGCCCATTATATTTGTAACTGGTTACTACCGTTTGAACTTTCTGGTCATTCTTTAGCAAACCACTGATATCGTTTGTGTGGTACACTGGTATAGCAAATGTCATTGGACAGCCATGCACAGATGGCACAAGTTTGTTGTATGCGCACCATACGCCTCCTGTACCGGCTGCAGTGGTATAGGAGAACTTCTGAGAAGTGGCTGTGCAAGTCATTTGTGTAACATGCAACGTTGTTCTGAACTGACGCCGTACGGGCGGAGGATGGCGGTCGGTGCCCGCCGGATAGGAATTTCGGTTTCTACAGAGCTGTAGGATTTCGGCTTCACACGTGCGATCGTGTCCGGGGTGCATCGTGAATGGCTGATTGAAGGTTTCGCAGTCCGTAACAGACGACCTACCGCCCGTCCAGCCACCCTCGATGAACGTGACCGGCGGCGTCTGAGGACGACCGTCAGTAGCGACAGAAGGGCAACAGTGCAACAAATCACAGTTCTGTTCAACACAGGACATCCTAGACACGACTCCCACTGGACAGTCCGTAGGAACATGGGTTCAATGGGGTATGGGAGCCGGTGCCACACACGGATGCCGCTGTTATTTAACCCAACATCGGACACAACGAGTTGCGTTTGTCGTCATTCACCAACGATGGACACTGGAACAATGAAGTGAAGTGATATGGTTGGACCAATGATGATTTCAACTGCACTATACCGATGGGAAGCACTGTTTGTCGCGCAGACCACATGAATCGATGGATCCTGCCTGCCAAGAAGGTGTCGTCCAAGGAATTCGTGTCTTTATTATGGCGTGGGGTGCATTTTGCTGGTATAGAGCGGGCCCCCTAGTTGTTCTGGAAGTGATTTTGAATGGTCCACTTCATGATGAGCTGCTTGGAGCAATCTCCGTCTCCGGCCGGTGTGGCCGTGCGGTTCTAGGCGCTTCAGTCTGGAACCGCGTGACCGCTACGGTCGCACGTTCGAATCCTGCCTCGGGCATGGATGTGTGTGATGTCCCTAGGTTAGTAAGGTTTAGGTAGTTATAAGTTCTAGGGGACTGATGACCATAGATGTTAAGTCCCATAGTGCTCAGAGCCATTTGAACCATTTCTGCTGCCCGGCGTCTTCCTAAAGAATTCGTGTACGCACATTGAACTTCAAAACCTGTCTTGAAAACAACCCAATCACTTAGCTAGCTTCCACTTCCGTGTACTGGAAAGCACTTGTGAAATATTTATAAAATTTATGCTTGCGCAGATGACTTTAATAATCATTAACGGCTCTCGAAATACATCGCAACACAACCTCCGGCCCAGAGGGGAGAAAAACGCCCTTCTGCATTCACGAAGCCTGCCGGCCGGGTTCTCGATGTCACGAGCTCTAGACACCTCCAACAAATTACTTATTATTTAACATTTTCAGTCATTCATCCTCAGAAACAGAACTGAGACATCTCCATTGGCCATTTCCTTCTAACGTTAACAGAACTTGCTGTAATGCACAGCGAGAACTTTCAGAAGCTCATTTCATAATATGTTATGGACAACACCTGCCTCTGGAGAAAATAACTCGCCTTGGAGCCAGCTCCGTAAGTTTCAACACGGCCCATTTAGGAAGGTTTCGGAAAGGCCTACCTGTCCACTAGGCAAGAGAGACGGCTCCTTCCACTGCTTACAGTAGACAGGCGCTCGTACATACAACAGCCACAGTGTAGGCTAACAGCCGAAGCCAGTAAGTGATATGATCACTCTAAAACGTGTAAAATAACACATGAACTATTCGCCGCTAATTGAAGAGCAGGAGTCAGACGAAGAGCAGTCCACAACGGCGGGGAGTAGGGGGGCCTCTTAGGTGTACGGAAGTCAACCATCCCAGAGAAGACAACCTTGATGAAAGACAGGGAAGGTCACACTATAAAACCTGGTTCGACGGATCCATGGCCAGAGTTCTAAGGTAGCAGAAGGTGGCAGCCTTACCACCGAGCTAGCCTATCTACAGACAGGTATCCTGCATCTCCGGAATTATGTTACTCAGAATCTCCGGAAGAAAGCAAGCTCGACAGATAAATTGATGTTGACCTTCGGCATACAACAGGAACAAACGACTTTAAATATACATTGTATTCAGACTGGCTGTTTGGATTGCCCGCAGTTCCAGAGATAAAAAAGCAAAACTGGAAAATGAACTAAATTCACATGATACAGACATGACCATCGTAACAATAACCTAACACTAATCGAGAGGTTCTACAACAGGTACGGCGTGATCTGCAGTGGAGTTCCTCAAAAGGAAAGAACCTTTGCTGGAGTTTCTATTATTTGGGACAAGATTTTATCCAGCAAATTACACACTTACACCTTCATCGATTAACGGATAATTATGGTCAGAAGAAAGAAAGTTGTTATCTGTTGGTAACTGGAGTATATACATCAGAACGGGGTGATAACTTTGAAGAATTCTACATTTGGCGAAGAACAATGTCTAAGATAAACAAATATGATTATTTGACAACATGAGGATATTTAAACGCAGGGGTGGGTGACACCTCATTGGTAAATGTTATTATTTCTGAAGAGGAAAATGTAATAAATAATAATAAATACCGACTGAAGACGATCTCTTTCAATAATGAGTTAAGGACAACAAAAACTTTATTCGGGTATCAACAAATCCAGTAATATACCTGGTCAGTTACAGGCTCTGTCGCATTAGCCTATATACTACATGATAGTAAATAACAAGACTTCGCCTCCAGTGCAAGACACAAGAGTACTGAGAGGTCCAGATGTCTCAAAAATAAAATTACCTAAAAGATGGAGAATAACGTTCAAACAGAAGCCAAATAATGCTGATACAACGTTTGAAATAAATTTACGTCAAGAAGAGAGTATCCGGTTACTACACCAGAAAAGGCTTGAAGAGTACCTAAGTTAAATTCGAAAGTGAATAACGTCAACAAAGAATGGTAAATATAAAGGAAGCACTTATTAAACCAGCAACAGAAAGGACTGACACAAAAAAGAATGTTTTTTCCAAAAAGGGTCTGCAATACTGGGATGACGAAATACGTAGTCTACTAGAAGATAAGACACATGCCTACATAGAAATGTTAAATGCCCCAGATGATCAATATCTGAGGCTACATTATGAAAGAAAATCAGCTCTAGGTAAAAGGAAAGTCAGGCGTGTTAAAATCCATAGTTGGGAAAATGTATTACTGACACTGAAAGTAATGTGAGAAGAAGGGAAAACAATGAAATATTTAAACAAAGACGATCATGACAATCTAAAAATAAAGACAAAATCTGTATATTTTTTTCTAATCATTAGTTTTCTGACTAGTTCGACGAGGCCCGCCACGAATTCCTCTCCTGCGCCAACCATTTCATTTCAGGGCTGCTCTTGCACCCCCCTCCCCCCCCCCCCCCTCAATCAATTATGCGCTCCATTTACTTCAGCCCCAGTCTTCCTCTACAGTTTTTACCCTCTATAACCGAACCCTACCGACATTCGCTGGATGGCCGGACGTAGATCTGAGTCAGCAGCCTCCTGAATTCGAATCCAGTTTGGTAAACACTGCACCACCTCTCCCAGTATCTTGTAATGGCTGTACAGTGTCTATACATGAATAACAAAATGAAAATAAAAGTCTTGGGCAGCAGGCATAAGAATGCTGAAATAAACCAAGTAACTAGACAAGGGTGATGCCTTCCACCCGCTCTTTTTAAATTGTTTATCGTCGATGTAACCAAATCTTGGTTGCAGGCAATGAAATATTTTGAAATTAATAGTATGAATGTTATTACACTGATTTTGGCTGACGATAAAGTATTTGTTAGTCATAATGAAAATGACCCTCAAGAATTTTGTTTTTAATTTAATTAAAATACCCGCACAGTACACTCTGAAGATCTCCATTAGGTAGACTAACTCAATGGAAGTTTCAGGACACCAGTCCATGAGGGTTAACATCGAAATTGATAAGGAAAACAAGTTAATACAGTTAAATGTTTAGTGTATAGTATTACATATGGACAATGAATGAAAGACAAAGGAAGTTAGACAATCGAACTTTTTATGTGAAACTTTACACAGGAAAGAAGGTCCACTGAGGTACCCTCCTAAAGTTTTTAAGGTTATTACTACACTGGCAACGATCTATGGATGCGAAAACTGGACCCTTATGAAGAGAGATGAAAAGAAAATAGAAGCATGTGAAATGCGCTGGATATGCTATATATACTTTAATGGATAAAAAGAGAAATGGCGACATTAGAGTTGAATTGGATATACATAATATAATTGACACAATAAAACAATACCATTTAAGCTGGAGGGAACACATATTTGTGTGCTAGATGCAAGAACTACTAAAACAATAAATCAGTATATTCTAAGGGGCCAAAGACCATGAGGAAGCTGAATGAAGGAACGGCCTGACCAATTTTAAAGGACGTGGAACGGACCAAAAGGCCCAATCCACTGATGTATATAAAAACGATGATGAAGAGAGTCGTAGATGTATAAATTGTTGGGCTTGAATTAATTGTTGATTTAGCGACATTCTACTCGTGGCTGGATTTCTTTAGTTATATGATTAATGTGATTTGCCAGGGGCAATTACAAGGTGACTGTTAAATATTTTACACAATTTAAGTCCCAAACAAAAGAGTTGTGTAGGTATGAGTGTCACGATTTATCCCAAACTGCTTGTGGTTTTCAACATCGTAACACATCATATGAAAGTATAGGGAGTGTAGTGCTGACTCTTTCTTCTGTATTCTGGAGAAAATCTGTTTCTGTATTTCTTATAGCTGATAATATCCCCTTCACCCAACAACTGAGCCCGATCTCAGCCGGCCGGTGTGGCCATGCGGTTCTAGGCGCTTTAGTCTGGAACCGCGTGACCGCCACGGTCGCAGGTTCGAATCCTGCCTCGGGCATGGATGTGTGTGATGTCCTTAGGTTAGTTAGGTTTAAGTAGTTCTAAGTTCTAGGGGACTGATGACCACAGATGTTAAGTCTCATAGTGCTCAGAGCCATTTTTTTGAGCCCGATCTCGCTGCATGGCCAGACGGCTCGCTATCCTTAAATTATGAAGGATGTTCCATCGTTTCTTCAACTGAATATTCTAAGTCATCTGACCTGTAGACTGCAATCTGCAGTGAAAACTGAGCTGCTTTTTAGATCTTGTTCTAGAAGAGTCAGGGTGTGTATCACACATCTAGTGTGGATACTATGATCACAATAATTTAAAGTCGTCAAAAAATTTTAGTTAAGGGGTTTCGACCTACAAAAGCATGCAGAGCTGCTGAACAAAATTAAGTAATGTTTTACACATGGACAGTGAAACTAAATGTTACCTTAAATAGTGCAGTAGGAACATAATTAAGTAAAATGTTAAAACGAAACACTAAATGAATGTAAAGGGAATATACAAGAAAGCATTAAGACTAAACGAAAAAATGTTGTGTGTGTATGTGTATGTGTGTGTGTGTGTGTGTGTGTGTGTGTGTGTGTGTGTGTGTGTGTGTATTGTGTATCTGCTTGTGTACAAGAGGAGGAAAATAAGACGAACAAAGAATTTACACTCAAGAGAATAGAAGACGTACATCTGGCAAAACAATAGAATGGCCCAGAAAACAATTTAAATTACTTTCACAATCTCAGTGAAGTGTAATGAATAGAAGGAAATGTACTGAGTTTGTCAAAATTATGTGGGAGGGCATGATGAAAAGCAATACCTTCGAATTTGTTATGTAAAAACTCTTAAAGCTTTTTAAATAAAACAAACGTTGTTAACATTCCACATCTTTATTCTCGAAGTCTACACATTTGCAGCTCTCTGCCGCTAGTGGGCTCCGAATTACAGCGTATAACTTGTCAGTTTGTAACTTAAAAATGTCGATGTGTGAGAAACAGCATGCAGTAATCGTGTTTCGACTTCGAAGAGTTTGTCCATATATGGAACACCCTCTTCTTCGGCGTAACAATACCAGACGACACACAAGCACTGTGACATCTGCGGCAATCAGACGCCTTGGTTTCCCTATCATCGATCATCCTCCATACAGTACCGACCAGCCCCATCCGATTTTCATCTGTTTCCAAAACTTACAGAACACCTTCGAGAACTTCACTTTGATAGTTATAAAGCGGTGCAAGGAGCGGCGAGGTTGTGGCTCCGTCAGGAAAGTCAAACATTCTACAGTGAGGGTATCAACAAACTGGTCTCTCGTTAGGAGAAATGTGTTTTCCACCAGAGTGACGATGTTGAGGAATAAATATGTACACATGAAGAATAAAAATGTAGAATGGTATAACGTTTGTTTTATTTAAAAAACTTTTAGAGTTTTCACACAAAAAATTCGAAGGCATCGTAAATTGTTTCGTAGGCTATTCTGTTGCTTTATCACATGCACATGTTCTCTTCTCTTGAGCGTAATTCCTTGCTCACGTTAACCTCCTGTTTGTCCTCCTTAAGCCTCAGACCACGGACTGTTGAATCCTTTCAAACATCCTCGAACTGTGTCGAGTGACATTCTGTGCACTGGGAATGTGTGCGGCATGAACAAGTTGATTTAAAGGGCCTCATGAAAAGGGCCGAGGACAGCGAAACGTGCACATCATGGAACTGATCGTCCCTTATCTGTCTGTCATGAGTACTTGTCGTACAATATGTCCAGATTAGAGCTGCGTTCCACCAAAACTAAGATTCGGGAATTTTGGTACACTACATAAATGACGTGGTAAATGGTAGGATTTCCGGTGGTATTGGTAGAATTGACAGGGAAAGAAACATAAATGAATGTATAGGACAGAAACTGGGAGCCGACAACTACTCTTCCTTTTGGTTGCTTTGTTCTTTTTCTTTTTTCAAGTAAATAGGACCGCACATCATTCAGCGTTAGTGCATTGTGTATTTTACAGCCTTACAGTAAGTTTACAAGTAATAAAAATTAGTTGATCACTTACCTACTGCGCTTTTATGTGACCAAAGCAATCGGTTTTGATACAAGTACAGTTTACATGCACAAACATAAAAATATCTATAATTATTGTTGTTATTTTATACTCAATGGAATATTCTTCGTCACGATCAAAGGAAAGAGTTTCCTGTAATTATTAGTAAATTCGAAAGTTGTTTATGAATAACAGAACTATGTTTATGTAAGTTCGACGAGGCACTGAAGCGACATTTGATAAATTTTTGCCTTGCGGTTTTTTTTATTTGACGTTTTATGTAGAAGAAATTTCGTTTTCCGGTGCTATTTGGTAAATCTGTATTGTTTTCTTTACTTTTGCTGCAACGTCCCTCTGTTTCACTTTACAAATCAACGCTTTTCAAATAAAATCTGAATTAAACATTGAGAATTTCAATTTTGCTGCAAATACTATTAATTTTTACGTAACAAACAAAAGGATAACTAAGTAAAACAAAAAAGTTTTGTAGGTTACGCGACATTTTATATATCCGCACTCAGTTGCTAGACGGTTCAGCGCTTCCCGTTTTTAGGGAAATCATGTAAGACACTGATCGCATGTGTAAAGAAAGCGATCGTTAAGTGGTAACTCCCGACAGGTGTGTAACATACCTTACAACTCTAGTCTCGATCCGTGTGATGAAAGTGTGCTGGAGCCCCAACATACGTAAGTACCGCGCTTCCTATGGTTTACAAAGGAGCGTATTATGGCAATCAAGTGTCCATTATAGCAGTTTCTCATTTTGAATTTACGTATGTCGCTCGTTAATACTATGGTCGCTAATTTTGTGAGCTGACATTCTGAGAAGTTGCGCCGGCTGGTGTGGCCCAGCGGTTCTAGGCACTTCAGTCTGGAACCGCGCGGCCACTACGGTCGCAGGTTCGAATCCTGCCTCGGACATGGATGTGTGTGATGTCCTTAGGTTAGTTAGGTTTAAGTAGTTCTAAGTTCTAGGGGACTGATGACCTCAGATGTTTAGTCCCATAGTGCTCAGAGCCATTTGAACCATTTGAGAAGTTGGGTTGTTTCTATCCCATACATAAGGGTGGTACTTGCGATGGGCAGTCTCACTCTCTGTAACGGACACCTTGCACACAAAAAAGCTCAATTAGGCTACCATCTATGTAGAGTGTATGACCGGAAATCACGGTACCGGAAGTGCCACCATCTTGGCTCATTAGAATATAAAAGAAGGCTTAACAGCCGCAACCGGTCAGTCTTCCTTGGTAATTGAAACTGTCAACACGGATTCCTCGTAAGTGCTAAACATCCTTCAGCTATTAGGGAGGAAGACAAGACCACCGGACGAAACCTTCGGTTTGTGGTTATTACAGCAGAACCTGGATAATCTGGCTACTTACATTGGCAACATAAATTTCTCTGAAAATAGTATGTTGCTTCTCGAGAAGAATGTAAATGTTCTTACAAAATCGTTTTGCGTTAACACTATGGTGGTTAAAATCTGTGAACAAGTGGGCTGTCAAGAAAAATTAGAAAGAGAACGGTCTGTAATGATGTGTGGCTCAGTTAACTATTACCTACTTAGTAAATTCTTCAATTTCATCACTGCGAGACACGATGTAAAGGCGACAGTGTGACAGAAAGGTGAATGTCAGAAAAATTCGGCGAGGAAGGACTGGTAATTGTTTAGAGGAAATATAAAAATCCTGAAGATTCATATAAAGTGGAATTAGCTGACGTTAATATGGATGATCTAATCGAAGAGCTTCCTAGAAATAATGCAACAGCTACGTGTAGACGACTATTACCTTTTGGATGTAGATGTAACGCAAGACTTTGCCGGAATTTTTGTAAAATGGAGATGTACGACTACTTAACATCAAACCACGACTTTTGCGTGGAAGGGGATCGCCAGGGAAGTAGCAATCTGATAATTGACAACGATAAGAAGTCGGAATAGACTGCCTAATATAGTTAAGCTCCAACTGTGGAATAAAGATATATAACAAATTTATGCGTCAAATCACAAGGCCTGGTGCGCACAGAGATTTTGGTAACCACATTGTACACTACTGGCCATTAAAATTGCTGCACCAAGAAGAAATGCAAATGATATACGGGTATTCATTGGACTAATATATTATACTAGAACTGACATGTGATTACATTTTCACGCAATTTGGGTGCATAGATTCTGAGAAATCAGTACCCAGAACAAGCACTTCTCGTCGTAATAACGGCCTTGATACGTCTGTGCATTGAGTCAAACAGAGCTTGGATGGCATGTACAGGTACAGCTGCCCATGCAGCTTCAACAGTTCATCAAGAGTAGTGACTGGCGTATTGTGCCGAGCCAGTTGCTCGGCCACCATTAGCCAGATGTTTTCAATTGGTGAGAGATCTGGAGAATGTGCTGGCCAGGGCAGTCGAACATTTTCTGTATCCAGAAAGGCCCGTACAGGACCTACAACATGCGTCGTGCATTATCCTGCTGAAATGTAGGGTTTCGCAGGAATCGATGAAGGGTAGAGCCACGGGTCGTAACACATCTGAAATGTAGCGTCCACTGTTCAAAGTGCCGTACATGCGAACAAGAGGTGACCGAGACGTGTAACCAATGGCACCCCATACCATTACCCCGGGTGATACGCCAGTATGGCGATGACGTGTACACGCTTCCAATGTGGGTTCACCGCGATGTCGCCAAACACGGATGCGACCATCATGATGCTGTAAACAGAACCTGGATTCATCCGAAAAAATGACGCTTTGGCATTCGTGCACCCAGGTTCGTCGTTGAGTACACCATCGCAGGCGCTCCTGTCTGTGATGCAGCGTCAAGGGTAACCGCAGCCATGGTCTCCGAGCTGATAGTCCATGCTGCTGCAAACGTCGTCGAACTGTCCGTGCAGATGGTTGTTGTCTTGCAAACGTCCCCATCTGTTGGCTCAGGGATCGAGACGTGGCTGCACCATCCGTTACAGACATGCGGATAAGATGCCTGTCATCTCGACTGCTAGTGATACGAGGCCGTTGGGATCCAGCACGGCGTTCCGTATTACCCTCCTGAACCCACCGATTCCATATTCTGCTATCACTCATTGGATCTCGACGAACGCGGGCAGAAATGTCGTAATACGATAAACCCCAATCGCGATAGGCTACAATCCGACTTTTGTCAAAGTCAGAAACGTGATGGTACGCATTTCTCCTCCTTACACGAGGCATCACAACAACGTTTCACCAGGCAACGCCGGTGAACTGCTGTTTGTGTATGAGAAATCGGTTGGAAACTTTCCTCACGTCAGCACGTTGTAGGTGTCGCCACCGGCGCCAACCTTGTGTGAATGTTCTGAAAAGTTAATCATTTGCATATCACAGCATCTTCTTCCTGTCGCTTAAATTTCGCGTCTGTAGCACGTCATCTTCGTGGTGCAGCAATTTTAATGGCCAGCAGTGCAGATTTTATAAAGTGTACTCCCATGCGGCTACAGCAAACGTTTAGGTCTTCCTTGGCTAACCAGCACGATAAAACAGGCTGGAGGTTACAATATACAACTACAGAATGGATCATATATTCGAGCCTGTGCAACAGTGCTTGTGTGTATTAGACGCCAACAAACAGTATTTACAGTGCTCTCCACTTTACTCTTTGCCAGTTGCGTCCATGTGGCGTCAATTAACAGACATCCTACAGTACAGTAGTTGTGTTGTCTTTAATAACTTTCTGCAGTTTGTGTACTGGGGTAAAAAGAATACCCAAATATTGACAGATGTACAAGTAAGTCCAGACACTCAAGAACAAGAAAAGCTCATCAGCTATGCTCTGTTTGCATATTTTAATTATCTACCTATAAACTAAGTGGAGATTCGTAGCTCTGGCTCCAATAAAGACGACACAAGCATTAAACAGAAATGTTATGTTCAAGAAAGAGAAAGTTATTCTTCTCAGTGTAGAACGGTGTTCTCGACAATACCATCCGATATAGATATTGCAGAATGAGGGCTGGTTGGCACAGACGCTGTTATACCACAGCTCCTAAGAAAAAGAACCAATGTGTCGAACAGACTTAAACCACACTCCCCACTGAGGAAATTAAACCTTTAAGTAAAGTTGATGTGTTACACGCATGGAAAAGGAAGCTGGATATGGAGAATGTCGAGGTAAGGAAAAGAAAAGTGGCGTATATGGAAAAGACAACTGCCATAAAGGAAGAATATAAACTGCAAATGGAAAAGAAAGAAGCTATTGTGGATGTGCATGCCAGGTTTACATATGGCTTTAAAAACACGATATGGAGAAATCTGGCTACGACTGGGGAATACATTTACTGTAAAGAGTAGTGATAAGTGGCCGTATGTTGGGGTACTCGCCGAAAACGGCAGATTGGAGCGTGTTTACTATGTTAAAGGACACTCAAAAACTCTGTTTATCAAACTCCATTCCTCCTTGTATCTGCTTAAAAAGGATGATTACATTATATTGAAGTGTGGTGGACTTGATGTCATACGTTTAGCAACAGAACAACCGTTTGTAGAGCTTAAAACGAACAGAATAACAACCTTTAACAACAATTCGTTTGCAAAAGTTGTAAACTTAAAAGTTCTATGCCAAAATACCACAAGAATGTGCAGCAGAAGAACTGGCACCCAGGACGATGTGGAGTGTTATAACAACAGTGTTGTGCAAAAAATAAGGGGAAAAATTAAAATATCCATATGCTCTCATCTTGTAGTTTACAAGAATAACATTAGGTACACACCAGTATTCGAGAACATACCTTCTCTGTATTTGTCAAATTACTGGCTGGAGAAAGCAACAGATGATTCAGACCTTAAAAATTAATTGCTTGTTATTGAAACTGCACGTAACAAAATTATGGAATGAGTTGTTTTCTGTATGTAAAGGTATATGCAAAAGTTAATAAAGATTTTGTACTAGAATATTTGCTTGCTTATTCTTTAACCAACCAATAACCGTAAGATATTTCTTACATACAATGATCGATGTGCATGTGTTTTGGATGAGAGAGTGGATAGTCAGTGACCCTGAAAAGTAGTTGAAACTAGGTAGTTGAAAGTATAGTAAATCCTTTCCTTACCTACATGAAGTATGAAATAATACAGGACTTGCGGTAACACTTGTTTTTTAAATATGCAAACCACTCCTTGTAATAGAAGCTCCTATAAGATTTTACCACATTTCTCTCTTTCGATATATAGAAAAAACAAATACCATCTTCATGTTGACATCGAGCATATTACGTACATATGTATCACTCCATTGGAGCATGTGACCAGTGCTAGAAATCTCTTGCACAGATCTGCATAAAGTTTTTTCGACTGTACTTGAGGAAGACCATATCCAGCAGACTATCAATCGCAAGAGAGGGTTCCTGTATTGGTCCTTCATAAGCTGTTTAATACAGTCTTTTTTCGGCTGTAACACATCCAAGCAGTGTAGAACTATAGTTTTGTACACAGTCACAGACTTTGATTTTCTACCATGACTTCGAGGTCTATGTCAACTGCTAAACCGATATTAACACATTTCAATCCTCTGGCCCTCACAGAAAACTGAGCGCTGCATGATGTAAACTATGCAGCTCCCACAACATACAGATTGGTAAAAATAAAACACAGAGGCGATGTTTCTCACTGACAAAAATGTGGAAGACATTGTAGCATATTGAAACTGTAAGAGTTTGGTTTGCAGCAGCTATCCGAAGGTGATGACTTATACAGTTATTGTCATCTTCCACGGCGATACGGTAGCGGATGTCTTGGTGTTCCATTTCGAAGAGCATTGTTTCCTCATTTTGCATTTATGTACATGTTTACTGTTCCAGGAAGGTATGTTCACAACATGTGTGAGGTAGCAGAAATAAAAAGAGGTACTGTTATTAGCAAAAAAAAAAAAAAAAAAAATAAAAAAAAAAAACGTGGAGGGTTTTGCAGCATATGGAAATAGGACAAGTCTGCAGCATTGAGGAACACTTCCAAACAACTGTCTGAAGGTGATGACCTCTACATTTAATCCCATACTCCATAGTGACAAGTACCAGGTATCCAGTGTTCCACCAAGGCTCCCTTCATCTCAACCAAGTGGTGTCAATCAATCATTATACGGTAATCAAGTGTAGCAGTGGACGGTCAGAATGGGAATGATGCTGTTGATATAGGATAATGTAATGTAATGTGCACTGCAGTTGATAGTGTGGTCAATTTCAGCACATTTTACCAGTTGTTCTGAAATTTCAGTGCCAGCCAGTGACTCAGCAGAATGCATTCCAATTTCTGTATCATCGTTAAATGACCCTTCCATTACTTTGCAAATACTAGATTTAAAAAAAAAAAAAACAGCTAGATGACTGTGCAGCACATTCGTTCGACCATATACGTCAAAGTATACCAGTTGTTCTCCAATTTCAACACCAGCCAATGACATAGCAGAATGCTTCCCAATTTCTGTATCATCGCTAAATCACCCCTCCAGTACTTTTCAGGTGCCATATACTAGACTACAAATGCAGATAGATGATTGTGCAATACGTCCATTCGACCGTATACACCAAAGTATACCAGGCAGCGTCCTATACCGATGCAGTTAGGTTATCTACATATCGTTCCTATTCCGTGTTTATAAACAGGTGCTACCGCAAGTCCTGTGTTACTTCATACTTCATAACCTCTAATTATAAAGTAGGCACCTCTTTAAATACAGCTCGTTGTGGAACCAAGAAATGACAGTATTTTTTCCGACGTGTGAGTAGATTGTGTGAAACAGGCTATGATGATCAAATTGCTTACAAAACTAGGTCACAAGGATCTACTGTATGCTAGAAACTTTACAGACATCTTGGTAGAGGGAAGTTATGAAGCAAAAATATCCAATTTAAACATGTAGATGATAACTGGTTTTGATGTAACAGAGGGTAGAGAGACGAGGTAAAATCTTATAGGAGCTTCTATTAGACGACAGGCTCTCACGATTTCATTCGTAAACGGAGGTGTGATATAGCTTCACATTCCTAAAACGGGACTTGCCATAGTGTGCATAAAAGCAACGTCCTCTTGAATGATAGCTTGTTGTTGCCGAATGTAAAATGATTGTGTTTTTTCCGTCATGTCAGCCAATGATTTGAAAGATTGTATTCTCTACTGTTATTTCAATTGTCTGAAATGGTTGTAATACACACGTGCATGACAGTTTACTTAAAAACACTGATTTGAATGCGAGAGATGAACTCAGAACATGTAATTCGTCCGTTAAGCTGAAAAAAAAAAAAGATTTAACACTGACGATTTTTCTTCAGAGTTTAAATTCTCACTTTTTATTTACTCTGATGATTATTTCGAAATAACGAGGACATTCTGTGGTGATCGGCAGTTTTGGCAGAAAAATACTGTAAGTTCTTTTTTCCCCAGTTTTACGCATGGTCAACATGTACAGACTTCTGAATTTTAGTCATCTTTAACCAGTGGTGGTGCACCTCGTTGAATGTCGCAAAATAATGAGTTGTATTCTGCAGTCGAACGCAAAAACTATACCGATTTTGCTCATGGACTGAAAGAAAATGGACTGTGCCAATTTTTTTATGAAAAGAGGACATTTATTATCGTCGCGATTTTTTTCAAAAGATGCTTGATTGTAAGAGATGTGTTGACTTTAAATAAAAGTGTTCTCGATCACAGAACGGTGGTCGCTTTCCATGGGGCAGTGTGTAAGTCGGACCAGTGTGGATGATGTCATTAGGCAGTTGCGCTCTGGTCAGGGCGTGCTCTGTGGGGCGGGGCAATGCCGCTACATTTCGTTTTGGGTTGGCGAAGGACCGTCGGCTCAAGAGGACAGCAAGCGCATGCCATGCCCTGGGGTTTCAGCCGAGGAACACTCTGAACTTACACACAACATGGGCTGTGGTCGCTTTAGGCAGAGGGCGTCCTATTTTCCAATCAGTGGACGTTTAAAAAAGCGATCGTTAGAGTTCTCTGGAATTTCGCTGCTGCTCCAGAGGGGTCCTATCTTTCCAAGGAGCATGTTTAACAGATTGCAAGAAGCGTTTTCTTCCTGCCTTTTGTCTATTTGAGTTATAAAGAGTGGAGACAATACAGAGTATTACAAAAAGGTACGGCCAAACTTTCAGGAAACATTCCTCACACACAAATAAAGAAAAGATGCTATGTGGACATGTGTCCGGAAACGCTTAATTTCCATGTTAGAGCTCATTTTAGTTTCGTCAGTATTTACTGTACTTCCTCGATTCACCGCCAGTTGGCCCAATTGAAGGAAGGTAATGTTGACTTCGGTGCTTGTGTTGACATGCGACTCATTGCTCTGCATCAGCGCATCAGGGATTCCATGCGACGGAGGGTGGATGCATGTAGAAGTACATTGCCGCGCACTACAAGCTGGACGCGGAGAAGCTGGCGCCGTTTATCAAGAAGTACCTCAAGTCGGCCGTCGTGGCGGGCGAGCTGGTGCAGACGAAGGGGAAGGGCACGTCCGGCTCTTTCAAGCTTGCCGGCGCCGGCGGCGGGGGGGCGGCCGAGGGCGGCAAGGCTCGTGCTGGCGGTGCCAAGAAGAAGCCCGCCGCTCCGGCCAGTAAGGAGAAGAAGGGCGCCCGTGCGGCCGACGCAAAGAAGGCTGGTGGAGTGAAGGCGGCGACTGGTCGGAAGGCGGGCGCCGCCAAGAAGGCGTCTGCGGCGTCGGCCGCTCCCGCGGGTGCGAAGAAGGTGGAGGACATTTTGAACATTTCCTGTAACAAAGCGTTTTAAGTCACGCTGGTACGTTCTGTTGGGTGTTTCCATTCCATGATTAATGTGATTTGAAGAGAAGTAATAAAGTGAGCTCTAACATGGAAAGTAAGCGTTTCCGGACACATGTCCACATAAAATATTTTCTTTATTTGTGTGTGAGGAATGTTTCCTGAAAGTCTGGCCGTACCTTTTTGTAACACCCTGTATATCAATGCTACCGGAAGGATCTCCTTGTGGACCACCGGTGGCAAGATAGAATAGGCCTCTGTCTCTATCTTCAGTGAGGAGAGGGAGGGAGGGATGGACGGAGGGAGGGAGGGAGGGATGGGGGATGGTAGGGAGGCGTGAGACTAACTTCAAGTTGGTGGTTGGTTCGTGAGCGCCCAGCGAAGAGGACGCAGCTGCAACAGTATTTCTTTTCCTAGTCTCCAGTACGCTTATTGCGTTATGACCCATTGATTACGAATGCTGTTTTTTTTTTTTTTTTTTTTTTTTACAATTTCTATGTGTAATTAGAGCAGTGATCCATTTTGCATCAGTTGTGGTAGTATGTATTGGCTTCGATTAACTGGGCTGCAGGGATATTGTTGAGCATGCGTCTGACGTCAAACAGAGATAGATATAGTCCGCAGCTGTATGCTTACAGGTAATACACTTATTAAACTCCTCTCTGTCCAACAACAGCATTTTGTCAGTTGAAAATATTTCCTGCCAAAAAAATAAAAATAAAATAAGGTAGTACCTAAGACCCCAGTCTTTTTCATGCCAACTTGTAGGTTTAGGATAAAGTAGAGTGCATCTGCCAATATTTTCGAGTCGTATAGGGTAGGTGGGGCATGGATAGGGGGAGGGTGGAGAAGGTGGAGGGGGCTGGTACCCATGTGCAGGCCAAGGAAAACCCATGATGTCACCTGGGGGTGGGGGTGTATGGGAGGATAATTAATTGATCCATTTAATTAACCTTCATATAAGCCGGCCAGAGTGGCCGAGCGGTTCTAGGCACTACAGTCTGGAACCGCGCGACCACTACGGTCGCAGGTTCGAATCCTGCCTCGGGTATGGATGTGTATGATGTCCTTAGGTTAGTTAGGTTTAAGTAGTTCTAAGTTCTAGGGGACTTATGACCTCAGCAGTTGAGTCCCATAGTGCTCAGAGCCATTTGAACCATTTTTGAACCTGCATATAAATATATATCAATGTGATTTAAAAACTGCGTCAGTACTGCCATCTCCTTACTACTCTTGTTTAGTACAATTAATGTGTTTCAGAGTAGCGAAGACGAACAAATAGTAACAGCTCTTAAGGTAAGCATTTTTTCTTGTTATGGTTCACTCTAGCACCTTTCAAAATATTGAAGTCAATGAGCTTGCAGATGAAGAGATATGTTTCACTGTAGCGAAGGTAAACAATTGCTCTTAACTCATAAGGTATGCATTTTGGAGCCCATGTTAGCGGAACACTTTTATCTTATTTTGGACCATTCTGCCAGTTTTCGAAACACAGAGTACTTTTTTGTAACACGCTGTGTATATATTTATAGCTACTGGTATCAGTCCTAAGAATCCTCCGACGCATTTTCTCTGATTTTTGGCCGGTATTTACAATTCCGTTTGTGAGAAATGTAACGAGTCAGGACAAACGGATACTGCTCGTCACGTCTTTCGTGCGACGCCCAGTGTTAACGGAAAACGTCGGTTCGTTTGCAGTTACAAACAAAATGATTTTTAAAGTGGGATTTTACATGCCTGTTCGATAGAGAGCTGCCAAATGGGATAATTGTGTTATCGACATTTACACGAAGAATGACTAGTGCTCCAGCGGTGACTCGTGTGCTGCTCTGGCCCGTGCTGACTGCTTCCGCCATGCAGCAACGTTGCTCATACGTTGCTGGAGTACTGGTAATCCCTTCTCTTTTGCGATCCTTACAGAGTTCAATAAAATAAATATTGCATTAAACTAATTAGGGATCGCTCTACCATATGGACACGTAAAATACCACTTTCCAAATAATTTTGTCTATAACTGGAAACAAACCGATACTTTCCATCGATGCTGGGCGTCGCATGAAAGACGTAATGGGCAGTATTTTTTGGGATTGACTGCTGCTATCATTTGCAAAAACGAAATTGCAAATATCTGCCAGAACACCAGATAAAATGCGCCTGACGACTCTTAGGAGCGACACCTGTCCATATACATGTACATCTGTACGCATAGAAAATTTCATACACACAAAATCTACATACGAAATAACATAAACAAATAAGCAAAGAAATGTTTCATTTCAACGTACGGAAGTGTTTTGTTTTAACATCAAGAAAGAATGCGAGGTTACAAAACTCACTTTGTGACTTACGCGATGTTTCTGTATTACATTAGAATATATACAGAGGGAATGGCACATTGAACGAGGTACTGCACTGATAATGAACGAGAGGAGATATGAGATTCGTCTCTGGACATAGTGAGTTTGGTTCCTCATAGTTAGGGACAAGAAAATTCAGCTAAAGTGATAACACGAAAAATAACACGTAATTGTTCGCTTTTAGTGAAATAACGCGAAATCGGTGATTTTTACTAGATGTTCCGAAAAGTGTAATTTTGCCTTGTGAAAACGTTACAAAAGCTGAGGATGTTAGTTTACTAATAGTCGTAACTTATAGTCATTATTCCGCCCCCGGTAGCTGAATGGTCAGCGCGACAGAATGTCAATCCTAAGCGCCGGGTTCGATTCTCCGCTCAGGGAATGGGTGTTGTGTTGTCCTAATCATCATCATTTCATCCCTATTGACGCGCAAGGCGTCGAAGTGGCGTCAAATCGAAATATTTGCACCTCGCGAACGGTCTACCCGACGGGAGGCCCTATTCACACGACATTTTTTAACTTACGGTCACTAAATGTTTCGATTCAAATTCGACTTATAATGTCCTCAGGGCTATGGTTTGTGCATAATCTTAAAACCACCATTCAGTTACTGGGAGACCAACTTCGGTTTGACAACGAAAATAGCAAAGAATTTGACATAAGTCAACACCAAATTTGACAAAAACAACCAAACTTCGGAAAACCACAGTGTTTGGCAAAAAACTCAGAATTTGGCAAAAAGAGCACCGAATTTGGCAGAAAACAACACCAAATTTGACAAAAAACCCTGAATTTAGAAAAAAAGCACCGAATTTGGAAAAAATATCTTGCCAAAAACGTAGAATTTGGGAAAACCACCGAATTCGACAAAAAAACCGAATTTGGAAAACATAACACTGGAATTGGCATGAAACACAGCGTTTTGTAAAAGAAAACAAGACCAAATTTGACAAAACTTGGCATATAAACTGACAAAAAACACAACACCGAATTTGACAAAAAACACTGAATTTGGCAGAAAAACACCGAATTTGGCCAAAAGACCGAATTTGGCAAAAAACACGGAATCTGGCGAAAAACACCGAATGTGAAAAAACAGCAAATTTGGAAAAACAACAATACTGATTTTGGTAAAACACCGAATTTGCTAACTAATACAGAATGTGTCAAAAAACACCGACTTTGGCGAAACATAACACCGAATTTGGCGAGAAACACAGAGTTTGGGAAAGCAAAACAATAGCGAATTTGCTAAAAAATAACACCGAATTGGCCAAAAAATAACGCCAGGTTTGTTATTAAAATAAAACGATTTTGTCCTGTTTCCACTGTTTCTGATGAGTGCCCCAGCATCGTGCCTTCAATGAAGCCAAACAGCATTTTTATCTCCATCTGTGTCCACCTGAGCTGTGCTTATAAGTTGACTGGCCGTTATGTTCTAATTTTCATCCTGTCCATCATAATTAACTCACCAGATAACATTCATAAAGTAGCAGAGAGGTCTCTGTATCGTAATCGGATAGTGTCAAAATATCATTCTCTCATACTATGGCATGACTTTGTCGTTAACGGTACAAATTCGAAAATGTCTATAACGTCGACCCGCAATTATTGTGTCAGCATCGCGCGGAAACTAAAGCACGCCTCGGTCACAGCTGGTGACTGAAAGAAGTACGGATATGGGGTTGGCTGACGGACTGGCTTCACCGCCGGCGGGCGCGCTTTTTGGCGGCTCGGCAGGAAAGCCGCCGCCGTTCAGGCGAGGCAGAGCTGAGCTGCAGCTTCGGCTGCCGGCGGCGGATGGGCACCGCGCGTGCGCAGAAAAGCGGCGAGAAAAGTTCTCCAGAGGCGTGATGGCGAGGCCACGGCCGCGGGCCGTCCTCGGCCCCGTTCTCCTCACACAGAGCTCTCCAGAGACATGCGGGCGCTGCGCCTCTCCAGGGGACGTGGCCTGCCTGACACCGTCCACCAGTTAGCGGAGCTAGGCGGAAGGGGCACGCTTTATGTGCAGCTTTCTGTGTCCCAGCGTTCCGGCTAGATCGTTACCGATTGCAGTAATCTAAAAACTTAATTCACTAAAAACTTATTCACCCAACACACTCGTTAAACAGTATAACATTTCAGAATATGTGGACATGTCAGAATCTCCCTCTGGTCATACAGATTTTAAGTTCTTTATGATTGCTCTAAAACTCCTAAGGTAATTACCGGGGTGACACGGTCAGTTTCCCATCATTAACTTATCAGAGCTTATACTCCGTCCCTAAAGACATCGTCATCGACGGAACGTGAAACCACTAATCTTGATTCCTGTAACTCTGCTGCTGCTCTGTTGCCCCTTTCACCATAAAATTAAATATTCATGAATGTGTTACTCATTTTCGAAAACTAACAGCTAGCAAGATACTGTTACTTCATGCAAGAAAATGCAAAATGCTTCTACGACAGTATTTCGAGGTGTTTCTAGTATTATGGATCATCCTCATAACATTGTCATAGCCGATAGGTAATTTAGTTGTTTAATTCACTGAAAAACGGACGCAGTGTATATAAACTACCTCAGTGAAGCACTGAGAACGAAGGAGGAATGGAATGAAACTTGGCGTGTTGAGAGGGAATGCGATGGTCTTGCAGTGATTATAAAAACGAGCAAAATTTACAAAGAGTTTGACACTTATCAGTATGATCTTGTATCCCGTCTGACATGTATCCATGCCCTGCTTCAGAAGGATGACCCCTTGATATCCTGGACGCTGGCACTGGACCGAGCGAGGTGGCGCAGTGGCTAGCACACTGAACTCGCATTCGGGAGGACGACGGTTCAATCCCGCGTCCGGCCATCCTGATTTAGGTTTTCCGTGATTTCTCTAAATCACTCCAGGCAAATGCTGGGATGGTTCCTTTGAAAGGGCACGGCCGACTTCCTTCTCCGTCCTTCGCTAACCCGATGAGACCGATGACCTCGCTGTTTGGTCTCTTCCCCCAAACCAACCAACCAACCAACCAACCAACCAACGCTGGCACTGGGGCACAGTTGGGGCATGTGTTGGGCTAAGGCATTTGCTGTCGGGAACAGATCAGTCACGTTACTGACCACGAGAATTCATCAACATCAAGCAAACAGTTTGTAGAGAAAGGTGCCATGTGTGGACGTGTGTTGTCCTGCTGAAAAACGTCACCCTGATCCTGTCATCTGAAAAGTTCACTCATGATTAATCAGGATGTCCGTGATGTACTGCTGTAAAGTCATAGTTTTGTCAATTGCTACCAACTGTGACCTGAAGTCGTACCCAGTGGCTTCCCACACTATGACGCCAGGAGTAATGCCGCTGTGCCTCCCGAGGTCATTGTAAAAATCCGGGTAGTGCAGAACTGCCATTCACACAATGCGACACTATTCATCAGCATTCCATGCTTCCCAGTCACAGTCCTATGCAAGGAACGGTAATGGCCTAGTCTAGCTGCTGTTGGTCTACGACCAGTTGGGCGGGTGCGGCTGGTCCCGGCGGAGGTTCGAGTCCTCCCTCGGGCATGGGTGTGTGTGTTTGTCCTTAGGATAGTTTAGCTTAAGTAGTGTGTAAGCTTAGGGACTGATGATCTTAGCAGTTAAGTCCCATAAGATTTCACACACATATGAACGTTTTGAACATAGTTGGTCGGGACAACACAGAGCGTTGCAGAGTGTCTATTCCTTGTTCTCAGGTGTCAGGCGCAGCTTGTTGGTCGATACGACAATCCTCCAATCTGGCGGTCACATGGCGTCGACCAGAACGTTGAAGATGAGCAGGCCCGCTCTCGCATTCCTATCCATCATCGAGGTCACTGTCGTACACGAATGCTCCAGAAATTTGGATACTGCTCGATTCTATCAGCCGGGCAAATGGAGACCCTCGGTGAGGACTGCACTCCATCATTTACAAGCTTGTCACTGATGTGTACATTTATGAATTTACATTGACATACTACCATGTCCTTTGAGTGCTTCACCTTTTTTCTGGTAGGGCTTATCAGAAGTTATGGTTTGGTGGAAGAAGATGGGCAAATTTTTGTGGATGACAATGTGGAATGTCGCTAGGCCACTATTGTTCGCGACTGGTTTGAAGAACATTCTGGACAATTCGAGCAAAGGATTTGGTCGCACGTCGAATATTTATGGGACGTAATCGTGCACAAAATCCTGCGTCGGTGACACTTTCACAATTATCGATGGCTGTAGAGGCAGCATGGTTAAGTATTTCTGTAGGGGTCTTCCAAAGACTCGTTGATTCCTCGAGTTGCTGCACTACTCCACGCAAAAGAAGGTTCGTCACGTATTCCGTGGCTTTTGTCACCTCAGTGTGAGTTCCGCTCTCCTAAGTGATTGAGGCGTCTCTGAAGTAGG